>NC_138376.1:2570271-2619747 GCF_054177405.1 Leptonychotes weddellii | reverse complement strand
CTCTGAGCGCTCACCAACTGCATACTGTTCCGCCCTACTGCCTCCCCCATAATGGAGTAGAATTTCTGTCTTGTTCACAGTGTACAGTGCCTGGTACACAGTAAGTAGGCACTCCGTTGTTGAATGAATGGTAATTAAAATGCTATTCTTAAATTTTTTTTTTTTAAATATTTTACTTATTTATTTGACAGAGAGAGACACAGTGAGAGAGGGAACACAAGCAGGGGGGGTGGGGGAGGGAGAAGCGGGCTTCCCATGGAGCAGGGAGCCTGATGCGGGGCTCGATCCCAGGACCCTGGGATCATGACCTGAGCCGAAGGCAGATGCTTAACGACTGAGCCACCCAGGCGCCCCTAAAATTATTTTTAACAAGATATCTGTTATAAATTCCAAGTGAGGATATTCAGGTTTAGGTTGATGAAAACAATGTTCTAGAGAATAAAAAATAATCTGGAATACCTGGATTGCTTAAATTGGAAGTGCTTATTTAAAACACATGTGGAGACTCTGAGAAACAAACTGAGGGTTCTAGAGGGGAGGGGGGTGGGGCGATGGGTTAGCCTGGTGATGGGTATTAAGGAGGGCACGTATTGCGTGGAGCACTGGGTGTTATACGCAAACAACGAATCATGGAACGCTAAATAAATAAATAAATAAATAAATGTTAAAAAAAGTAGTAGATATACAGTTTATATGCCAATAATAACTCAATAAAGCTATAAAGTAAATAAATTAAAAAATAAGTAGAGTGTTTTTAAATATATCATTCTCAGTTTTGGTCTAATCTTGAGAAATTGTATATAAAATAATTTTTAAACTATGAACTCCTATCAGATAAATTAATGAATTAGGAGGACTATTTTAGTGTTTAAAAAAAATAAAGCACATGTGGATCTTTTAAATACAGATATACTTCATCCCTTTAGATTTTTATTTAAAAGGTCTAGGGCCAAAGCTTCTCAAAATATAATGTGTTACTACTCATCTAAGGATTTTGTTCCAAACATTGTTTCTCTGACCGAGCAGGACTGGAGTAGGGCATGAGATTCTACATATTTAAGGATCTGTTACCACCATCTTGTTGACCATACTTTACATTAGAAAAGCTCTATCAGAGCGTTTCTTAAACTCTACTGCCATCGGAATCATGACGTTTAAAAGCTCCCAGGTAGTTCTACTATGCAGCAAAATTTGGGAACCACTGTTCTAGGGTGAGGCCCAGGATAGCTGTTTGATTTTTAAATAACTTCAAAAATAATGCAGTGTTGAAGTGGCAGAACAGAATTAACATAGATAGAAAATAGTCTAACAAATGAGCTTTTTAAATGAGCTGTTAAGTAGTTAAACAAAGCTTACCTGCAAGTGCTGTCTGTCAATGAAGAGAAACACGGACTGGTTAGGATTGTTGACAACAATTCCAGTCTTGTCCTTGCGGCTCAGTACATGCAGAAACTGTTTTTCATAGTCACCGTGATGAAACTCAAATTTGGCCTACGGAAGAAATACATTTACATGTAACTACAAAGATGTTACCCTACCTGAAACATCTATTATATCTATATGCTGTCCAATATGGCAGCCAATCGTGCCTACTTAAATTTAATTCATTAAATGCAATTTAAAATTCAGTTCTTCAGTAACTCTAGCCACATTTCAAATGCTCAATAATCCGATGTGGCCAGTGGCCACCATTCTGAACAGTCTACTGAGATATATTCCTTCATCACAGAAAGTTCTAGTGAACAGCACTCCATTATAGAATTTGACCTTCAAGAAAAACTTTGCATCAGAGTGACTCGATCCTAATTCTCAATGATTTTAGGTCAAATTCTATAAAACAAGATTTTCTTTCTTTTTTTTTTTGAGAGAGGGAGACAGAGCGTGCACATGGGGGAAGGGGGAAAGAGACAGAATATCTCAAGCAGACTCCCCGCTGCGCTGAGTCCAATCTCAAGACCCTTAGATGATGACATGAGCTGAAATAGTCAGACAATTAGCCGACGGAGCCACCCAGATGCCTCTAAAACGAGACTTTTCAAACCTATTTTGCTCAAGACTCCCAACTTAGTACTTTAATTAAGCCCAATGACATCTCCCTCCTTTCTATTTACAAAGAATACCCACTACGGATGGCTTTTGCAAAGAAATATATTCCAATCTTAGCTGCACATCTCACTACTTATGCAACCTTGTACATATCCCCTAACTCTTCTAAACTTCACCTTCCTCTCCTGTAAAATAAATGGGTTCTAACCATCAAAACAGTTAATGAAATGAAATAGTGGGGCTTTAAAGCCCACACCTGAAATATAGTTCCAGTCCTCACACAGATGGGCTTGAGGATATATGAACCCCTCAAAAATTTTTAAAATGTTATGCACACTTTTCAGATTAAAAAAATTTTAAGTTATGAAGAACTATTACCAAATCAGAACAGTCTTTTACTCTTTTAACATGAGGAAGATCAACTCTATCCTCCCACAAAATGTCTGCGGAGACCAAATGCTGGGTGAAATGACTAGGCTAATGGAGAATTCAAGAAACGGAAATCTTAAAAAATCTCATATTTAGATAATGTTGAATTATTTAAAAAAATAAAAGACTGTTAGTCCATTTGATTCAGTTTTTATTCTCTCATTATGTCAAAGACTATAGGAAATACGAACATGGAAAAGTCATCAGTTCCTGCCATCTAGAATTTTAGCACCCAGCTTTTCTTTCAAGTCATAAGATACCCTATCCCTACAAACGATTGTGTAAATATGATATTCAATTGTACCTCTGCACAAATTCAAATATTTACTGAACTCTTAGTATATGAAAAGAATGTCATTAAATACCAAAAAATATGAATAAGGTTATCCCACCCTTAAGGGGCTCTTATACTGCCCAAAAGGGCAAAGCACATGCAAATATAAAACCTAACTTGCTTCAGATCTTTCCTAGAATAAGATGTCGTTATTTGTAAAACCCTAAAATGGGTTATCTTCAAAGTGCCATGTGAAGAAGGGAGAAAACTAACACAGTAGGCACTGTGGGCAGTATTAGCAGGTGATTTTGGATTGGGCCTTCAAAGAGGACAGTAATTTTCCCTGGGGAAAGCACTCAGAAAAGGTAATCTGGGAAATGCCATTCCTGGAACAAGACCGACATAAACACGTGTCAAAAATCAGACTACTGCCTGGGGCATCCGGGTGGCTCTGTCGGTTAAGCATCTGACTTCCGCGCAGATCATGATCTCAGGGTCCTGGGATCGAGCCCCGACGTCCGGCTCTGCTCTGTGCTCATCAGTGAATCTACTTGTCCCTCACTCTCTGCCCCTGGTTCCTGCTCATGCACTGTCTCCCTAGTGAATATACAAAGGTTTGGGAAGGAACAGTCCACACCAAAAAGAAAACTCTAATTAAAGCAGCATGAAAGCAATGCCCAGAAGTAACAAAATATTTGAATAGTGTGATAAAAACTACCCTGCAGCAAGAGCATTTAGGGATAAAGAGGAAATAGGAGATATTTTAATAGCACCTCTCAGTACTCCATAATACTCTGAATATAGCAGGAATTCGTTATTGAAACAACCTTTACTATGGTTCCTACTAAATCTCATTACTATCTAGATTTTCAAGTGCTTCAAGACAAAAAAAAAAAAAAAAAAAGGTTTTCAAGTTAAAGTTGACCTTTCCTCTTCTCATTTGCCTTAAGAACTACGTTATTTATATTTAAGGCTTCTCATTCAGGTTCAGGATACTCATTTATTTTAAATTACCGGGGAAGTAAATTCATCTTTACACTGAACTTGTTTCCTGTAGTTGAATTCTAAAATTATACGACATTACCTCTATCCTACATAGTGCTTATATTCAGTCCATAATTTAAGGTTTTCATAGTACAGGGCACTTCCCACAGTACAGAGTAGCAAATTAAAAGCATAAACTTTACAGGATTTATGTCTTGACTGCCACTTAACTACATGATCTTCTGCTGTTTACCTAATCTCTAAGTGCCTCAGTTTCTTCCTTTGGAAAAGGAGGTTCTTATCTGCATAGTTCTTCTAAGGATGAAGACTAAATGTATATAAAGTATTCAGGACACAGTCTAGCACAGTCAACACTCAATAAACAGCCATGATTTCAAAAAGTAGGACTTAACTTGAGACAAGACTATTTTAACAACAACTATTCCAAATAATGTCTCAGATGGAAAGATACAGTATTAGAAATTTTAAAAGGGGCGCCTGGGTGGCTCAGTCGTTGGGCATCTGCCTTCGGCTCAGGTCATGATCCCAGGGTTCTGGGATCTAGCCCCGCATCGGGCTCCCTGCTCAGCGGGAAGCCTGCTTCTCCCTTCCCCACCCCCCCTGCTTGTGTTCCCTCTCTCGCTGGGTCTCTGTCAAATAAATAAATAAAATCTTAAGAAAAAAAAAAAAAAAGAAAGACATTAAATAAAATATGAATAATGCACCAAATTTTTTTCAATGGAAATTGCTGAATTAAAAAAATAATAAAGGGCGCCTGGGTGTCTCAGTTGGTTAAGCGACTGCCTTCGGCTCAGGTCATGATCCTGGAGTCCTGGGATCGAGTGCCGCATCGGGCTCCCGGCTCGGCGGGGAGCCTGCTTCTCCCTCTGACCCTATCCCCTCTCATGCTGTGTCTCTCTCTCTCTCTCAAATAAATAAATAAATAAAATCTTTAAAAAAATAAAATAAAAAAATAATAAAAATCCTAAGAGTGCCTCTCAGTTGAGGCGCAAGACCTGCTCTGATAAACATGTCTTACCATTCCTGTCTTCCTGCTTTTTATATCCAACTTCTATTCTCCAACAAGTTCATGTGAGTCAGATATTGTCCACTGAAGACACACATAAATACAGAATACTTTTACCTTTCTTTAGGCTATAGGTTATCTTTAGAACTTATTTCTGTGAAGTGAATCTTAGAAAAAGGAATAATAATTTGAGCTGATGGGTAGGAACATTACCATGGGGACAGGGGGAGTATACCAACTTGTCTATCATACACAAAAGCACCATAAAGATGGTTCATAGTAATGGATGAATGCAAATTTTTTCAATGATAACTTTGTATTTCTAAACAATCAGCCTAAAATAGGCATTCTAATATGTAGTTCAGTATGCTTAAAATGAGTCTTTAAATGTCTTTATTTAGGTTTCTGATTGTAAACAAAAGTATGATCATTGTAGAGTTATGAAATGTGTGTATATACACACACACACACAGTTAGCTACCTGACCTAGAACTAACCATAACTAACATTTTGGTGGATATTATTGTACTTTCTCTTATGCATATGAAAGTATTATAAATAAAATTAGGATCATTGACACTTGGGCAAATGCTCTTAAAAACTGGAAATTATCTAGTACCTCAGGTGACAAGTCCAAAGTTAGCAGTGTCGAGGAAGAGTACTAAAGAACCACTACCAGATTAACTTATCTCCTGTATAGTTTTATACACAAATCTATTTTTGGAAAATGATTTTTTTTAAAAGACTATTTCTCTGAGAGAGAGAGAGGGAGAGAGAATGAGTACGGGAGGGGCAGGAGGGGAGGGAGCAGCAGATGCTGAACCGACTGAGCCACCCAGGCGCCCCTGGGAAAGGGTTTCTGAACGCATTTCTTAGGTCAGACTCGTTAGAGAGCCGGATGGTGCAGGGGAGAGATCTTCTCAAGAGAAGTTCATTCATAGGCCCTTCGACAAATCAACACACATCTACCCTGAAAGGTTTTCTCTGGCCATTATTTTAAAGACACACTGAGGTAGTTAGGACTACCTCATTCTCAAGAGATTCTGTCACCCAAACGCTTTCTCCTCTTGTATCACAATATTCAAACAGATGGGAGCAACTTATGAAGTAATAAAACCGATTAGAGTAATGCATATTCCCCCAAATTTTCTTAAGTTAGGCCGTATTCCAGAAGTTTTTACTCACTTAGCGCACACCACACTTAGAATAAAATACCTGAACAGGCCTAAAAGGCTCATCAGATTCCTTCCACCTAGAAAACAGGAGACAGACAATTTTCTCAATATCATTCCGAGGCCAAAGAATGAAATCCATCTCCTGAGTACAGCCAATTACATCCTATAAAAGGATTAAAAAAAAAATTACTTTCAGAGAAACAAAGCTGTTAACAAGGTATGTCACAAATTATAGGTTTGATTATAGAAACATTTCACAATACAAAAGGTCCACTATGTATCATCTTATATACCGAGAGGTAATAGGACTGTATATAATCTGAATACCTCATGGCCTAATTCTAATTTTTATCTTGTAGAGTCCACCTACAGCCACCCAGTCCAGTGTTGCTCACACCAAGACCTAAATTAATCAGCACATGGTGAAGACTCCAACTGAAGCTGATTTTTTTTTCTTGTGAAGTCCCTGTATTTTTATTTCCATTCTTCAAAATCAGAACCTAGTTAACATTTAAGCAAAGGTGTCTTGAAACTTCTAATATTACTCACATTCTTATTACAGCTGAAATGCTATTTTTATTATATACTTACAGAAAACTGTTTTTTCCATTCTTGTTCCTTATCATAGTCCAATGTATTAATTTTCAAAGGCCAATAAACCTTTTTCAGACCAGTACATGGTTCTCTCTAGCCTTCCCCAACCCCAGTAATTATGAGGATGTCTTTTCAAGTATGTTCATTTTAAATTCCAGTTGAGTTACAGAAGTTTAGAAGGCTGGGAATAATAATTCCTTCTACTTTAAGTTCCTTATTTATAAGGAGCATGATGTTAGTTCTCACCCCAAAAAGAAAAATCTAATGAACAGTAATATAAAACATTATTCCCAGCAATAATACACACCATTATCAGCATAATTACCACAGAGGAAAAATTATCCATGTTTTATCTGAACTTTAAAAAAAAAAAAAAAAGATTTTAGACATGAGCTGAAGGCAGCTGCGTAACAGACTGAGCCACCCAGGCGCCCCTGAAGTCAACTCGTGACCATAGTAACTACCCATACTTAGGGGGAAAAATGCAAGTTTAACTCACAAAAACTTACCAAATCAAGACTGAAAAACAGAACTTACCCTTCTCATAGACTGGTATCGAGGAGCATGGAGCTGTACCACATCCTTCTGTAAAAGCTCTATGGAACTTTCCAAGGAATAGCTGGAATCTCGCACACCTTTCAGGATATTTTCTTCGTAATTATTTGTCATAACTGGTATAACCTCAGACACTTCAAAAAGTGCTGATTTTTTCTTCTAAAAGCAAAAAAAAAAAAAAAGGTCTATTAACCCACCAGTAGCACATTGTCTTTTAACACCCAGTTCATATTACAATGTCATGTACCTTTACTCTAACTCAGCAAAATTATTAACTCAGGTAATTTTTGTACTGATTTTCAAATAGGTGGATCCTTCTGTTATTTCCCCAAGCCCCATTACCCCAACCACACACAAACAGGCTATTATCAGAATGTTTTACTGCATGGTTTTATAGTATCATGGTATCCATAACAGGTAACTTATTTTAAACAGTATTTCTTAAACACTGAGAAACAAACACTAGACATACCTAATGTTTAAAAAAAAAAGTGATTTACTCTTGATATATTTTCATTTAACTGATTCTACATACAACTAAATTAAACTCTCAGCAGTTTAAAAACAAAGCTGTACAAATTAACATTTTTTTAACTCCTTAAAGGGGTTAAGTTCCATTACTCCTTTTAGATATAACAACTGTCAATATATGAAACAAGAAAAAAAAAAAGTCTACCAAGTTGAGTTTCAAATTTAGTTGTGACCAAGTGCTCATCAATTTAGCATATAAAACTCATGAACCTACTCAGGACAATTGCCTGCATACTGTCCATTCCTAAGAGTAACAATGGGGTTTTATGGTGTTAAAGAACTAGATAGTACAACTTGGGGCATCTCATATATTAAATACCAAAAACTCATCTTACCACCTGTATCTTGTATTTCTAGTGAGCTTACATTATAATATCCTCAGTTAAAATCTGATCGTATCAATTCTGCAGTCAACATATTAACAAGACAGAATGGAGAAGTAAATCCCGGGTACAACCCAATCTCGGGATAATCACTTCAAAACAAACCACTGTGAAACCACTTTACAATGCTAAACTAGAGCTGCTAAGAGCATTTTTAAACACAGGCATACCTTGGAGATATCGCAGGTTCAGTTCCAGACCACAGCAATAAAGCAAGTATCACGGGGAGTTGAATTAATTTTTTGGTTTCCCAGTGCATATAAAAAGTATGTTTACACTACACTATAATCTATTAAGTGTGCAATAAGCATTTAGGTCCAAATAAACAATGTACATATCTTAATTGAAAAATAATGCTAAAAAATGTTAACCATCATATGATTTCAGTAACTTGTAGTAACTGATCATAGGTCACCGTAACAAATACATTAATAAAAAGGCCTAAAACATTTCAAGAATTAACAAAATGTGGCAGAGAGACATAAAGTGAGCAAATGCTGTTGGAAAATGATGCTGATGGACTTAGTCAACCCAGGGTTGCCACAAACCTTCCATTCGTAAAAACCAAAATTATCCACAAAACGCAATAAAGTGAAGCCCAATAAAACTGAGGAATGCCTGTACTAATAAACTTTCGTAAGAGTTAAGAATGGGATAAATACTCGGGAAACTTCCGAACATGAAGTACATACCACACTAAGAATATATTTCTAATTTGAAAGTAGTTCACAACTTAGTTGCAAAAATCAAAGAAGTATTTCCTTATACTCATAACCTAATCTCATGTCAAACAGATTTAAAAATACTGCTTTTATCATGTTCTCCTTGACTACTCAACAACTCCTTATTTGCTATTTAACTGTGAAACTAATCCTGATTATGTTCGCCAGCCACCTCAATGTTTAAATTTCCTCTTCAGGTCCTTTTGAATTTTAATAAATTGCACTTCTAAACACAAATTAACCATTTCGGTATGTAATTGTTCCTAAAAATTAAAGTGTACTGTATTTCATTAAATATACCACGAGAAAAGGTACCTTTAGCATGAAGTTGAACAGACTATTTACTTTTAGCATATAAACATTGATTCTAATTCACCACTTTCAACTATCCCACTTTAGATAATGTTTAAATTCAGCTATAATGTTCTCTATGTAACTCCACATAAATGAAATGTCTTGTGAAACGTAAGTGAGAGTTTTACAATGTTGCTCACCCCAGGTTACCTAAAAAAGGACCCTACCGAGCTTTAGATCATTTCCAACCCAAGGAGTACCCAAGCCTTCCATTCGTAGTTACACCGCAACTACACATGCAGAGAACTACCCGGGAGGGTTCAGGTTAAAGCATACACGTAGATTTTTGTCAACCACTCTTCAAACTAATATACAGTTATTTACGGGTAACAAATAATATACACTTACAAAAATCACTTGTGCTAATTCACATTAAGAATTTTAAATTACCTTCTCCTTGAATACAAAGGCAATATACATCTTGAAGTCAAACTGGTCAGCTAGAGATTCTTTTTTCTTTCTAAGCTGAGCACGTAGTCTGTTCAGAGCTTGTTTCTTCCGGGAGTTTGGGTCCCCCATTTTGAAATACAGGTGGTACTAAAGCCTTTGGAAATTGTCACTAAACTATGGGCACTTTTTCTTAAGACTCAAGTACAACAGAAACAAGTCATTTTTTTCCTGCTAATATGATTGAATAGCTAAAATCACGACTGTAACCCAAAAACTGCACCTTCTGGCGATATTAGCAGACTGTCATATTACAGGGTCAAGAAACAAAAGCTGCTGTCCAGTCATGTTTGGACAATAACGTTAGGGGTTATGGGAAAAAGGAAGGGGAGGAAGGAAAGAAAGAGAGGAGAAAATACTTGGAACTAACTTTTTGGAAAACACATCTGGCTTAAATGCCAAAATAAAGGCTTTGGCGGGGAATGAAAAGCCTATTATCGGGATTTAGGTGTGCAATAAAACACAGCTGACACCAGTCCAATCCTTAAAATCCATCCGGATTTTCCCCCCTCTTTAGAGAAGGGATTATGAGAACGAACGGGGAAGGGGAAGTGTGATGATCCCTGCTTTCCAAATACCAAAATAAAAAAAAAAAAAAGAATTACAAAGAAAAAGGGAAAAAGAAAACCCCCCCAACCCCCCCCAACACCAAAACAGGGTAGGTGAATGAAACCGAAATATCCAATTGGATTTTACCCAGCCAGACCCATGGCTGTAGTACCTAATTAATTCTTAAGTTATCTCAGATTTCACTATTGCTATGTATTGTCAGTGCTTGTTATTGATTACACTTGGTGGTGAGCAAAGAGAAAAGTGCAAAATCGGCAGAGAAGGAAGGGGAGAGGTACAGGGCTTCCCTGCAATCAACTACAGTGTATACCGGGGGCGGACAGCTGTTGCCCAAAGGAGCCATGAGAAAAAACAGCGGAGTCATTTCCAACTTCCCCATCACCCACATTTTCATCCCCAGGCGGCTGCTAATGCTGCTGCCATGGAAAATCATGATGGCAGAGAGAAAGGGGGTATATGATACGATATAATTATTCTTCCGGCTCTGTGGTTAGACCTGATTAATGCCCGGGATCCCAACACCCCCAGCCCTGCAGTGAGTCCTACATTCCCCAAGGGAGCCTTCCCTAGGAATTTGCCCCCGTTCAAGATCGTGGGGAGTGCGACTTATCTTCCTGCGAGCATTGCTGAGGCAAAGGTGGCGGGCTCTTCTCCCAGACCCCAGGCGGTGCCCAGGGACCACCTGCCTTCCACCCCCCAGGTCCCACCCCCACCCTTTGCCTTCAGCGGCAGCGACTCACTCGCACCACGGGAGACACAGGATCACTCAGGTTTTCACTCATTTCATCGTGGAAACAATTCCCGCCCGGGTAGAGTAGGCGGGAGAGGGTAAATGGGAAGGATCAGTGGGAAAAAAAAAAAATAGTTGTGTTAATATTAATTACTTTTTGGAAGTATGCCCAGCCCACCCCCCCCCAAAAAAAAAAAACGCTGAAGTTCCCGGATTAGCGCTCTCTCTCTCTCACGTTGAACAGACCATGTTCCCGAGTTTGGATAGTTTAGGGTGGGGTCATTAGTTTGCTTCCCGAGGGGGCAGGGGGTGGAACTGAGGCAGCTGGGGCGGGGGCGGGTGACGGGGAAATCCCCTCCCTGTCCCCGCGGAGACCGGGACTCACTGACCGACTCTCGGGCGGGGTTCGGGCCCTCTAGCCGCAGCCTGCGGGCGGAGCGGTGGCGGCGGCAGAAGAGGCGGCGGCGGCGGGGGCGCTGCTCGCAGCACGGGCAGGAGCCATGTCAAGAGAAAACCACCAGCCAACTGAGCCCCTCCATCCCCGCTGCAGTGCGCACTGTGACCGGGCCGCCCGCGCTGCTGCCGCCGCTCAGCCCCCACCTGGGACCCATAGTCTGGCTCGGCGCCCCGGGCGGCGGCGGAGGGAAGGACGCGGAGGCGGCGGCGAAGGCGAGAGAGAGAGGAGGAGAAACGAGGTGGAAAGAGGGGTAGGACTGGTACTGGCGGCGGAGGGGGAGGGGAGGAAGGGGAGGGGAGCCCTGCGCTAAGGGTCTGTCAGCGAAGCAAACCCCCCAAAAGAAAGTTATTTCAGTTCAAGCATCTGCTCTCGAGTCTTTCTTCCCCCCGCGGTCGGGTTCCGGCTCTCAGCAAGGAAGGTCGAGGAGACCCGGAGGGGCAAAGCCGAAGCGGAGGGTGAGCGTCCGCGGTGGCACAGCCTCGTTGCCCCCAACCGCTGGCTGCGGAAACGGCGGCGGCCTCGGGCGCCTCCCGGGTCCGGGGCAGAGTCGCGTTTGAGAAGGGAAGCGAGAACAAACAACTTAAAATGGCAGCGACGGCCGCTGCGTCACA
Organism: Leptonychotes weddellii; assembly: GCF_054177405.1. Classification (NCBI taxonomy): domain Eukaryota; kingdom Metazoa; phylum Chordata; class Mammalia; order Carnivora; family Phocidae; genus Leptonychotes; species Leptonychotes weddellii. The sequence goes on along the minus strand of NC_138376.1, from coordinate 2,607,858 downwards.
CGCCCCTCAGCGGCACCGCCCAGAACTCTCTGCGGCTGCGCACCGCGCGGGCCGCCACCATCTGCGCCGAGCGAGGGGGAGGGGAGGCTGGAGGCGGAAAGTGCTTTGTGCCAATCAAGCAGAGAGGAAAGACGGGCAGGGCGAGAGGCCGTGAAGAAGCTCTGAAAAGGGGGAGTCTTTGAATTTAGACTTCTTAGCTGATATTCCCGCCTCAGAGGGGAGTTTGAGGCTAGAGACGCCCCTCTCGAGCAGTATGGAGCTTCCATGGGGCGGGGCAAGGGACAACCCGTACTCCCGCCGCCCCCTCCGTCAGGAAGTCCCAGCTCCTGAGTTGGCTCCTCGCCCCTCCCCCGCGGTCGTCATAAAGCCACGCCCTCCTCGCTCCCGGACAAAGCACCCGGATGGAGTCGCTCTTCCGGGGTCTTGGCCAGCCGCTCCGATAGGTCTGGCCCGGACCGAGCGGAGCCGGCGAGCGGAGCGGAGGCGAAGGCGGGGGCGGGGCGGAGCGAGGGAGGGAGAGGGAAGTGTGTGTTGGAAGGCCGGGGGAGATCGCCGGGTCACCTCTCTGCGCTTGATTTCTAACCGACCGCAGGATCTTGCAGCGACAGGCGGACTGGGGGCCTCCGTGCCTGGAGGGTCAGCAGCGCGCTGCTGCGGGGAGACTCTTCCGCTGGCCCCACGCGGCTCTGTCCCCACCTCGCCACGCGCGCCGGCACGGGGGGCGGGCCGCCGGCTCCGGGGAAGGTCAAAGACGCCGCGCGAGCGAGCGTGGCCGCGGGGACTCCGGAGAACGGCGGCCGCGCCCGCCCCGCGATTTCGTCCCTGTGTCCGGAGTCGGTTGCTGTTGGGACCCGCCAGGACCTCAGGGCTGATCCCGTGTGGGTCCACCCCTTAGCAAGATATGAAGAGGGTACTGTTGGACGTTTGCTGCTCGCTGAATCCCACGTCCTTGGCTCGCAAGACCGCTGATGTGCTGACGACGCAGTTCCATGTCAGATCAGCGAAGGTCAATACTTGACGGAAGCAAAGCTGTGCTCCTTTATGAACTAACTACTCACCGTGGTGAAATTTATGGTGCGTCCTCAAATTACTGCCCTTCACTTGGGAAAACCAAAATAGATTACCTGTAATAACCTTTTTTTTTTTCCACCCGTGAGCCAAAAGAATTGGGAACCACCCTTCCATATAAATTCTTGTCCAAAACTGAAGGATGAAATTCCTGCGGTTTCCAAATTATTGCTAACCTTGAAGAGATGAAGGTAACATTTTGCTAGTGCTTCCCTGATCGATTTTCACAATCACGCACTAATGATAATTGGAGATGATCACAACTGAAGATTTAGGGTAGTTTATAACATTTTGGTTACCAAAAAAAGGTATTTAAAAAGTTAACACTGGTTCTTGTCTTTTTTTTCTACCACCAATATTTGTTTTTGTTACAGCAGATTATAAATTCTCATCAGTATAAATATATATAACTTACATTTGCTTGTGAGACCAACATTCAAAAGTAAAGATGAGATGGGGTCTCTAGTTGTTACCAGAAGTCCAGTGGCTGCAACTGGCACGAGGATGTTCTGTTCTTCACAAGTCGGGGGATGGACACACACACAGCTAATAAAACTAGAATCTCCATCCCCACAAAAACTTGCGGGGACAAACCTAAAGGGCAAAACAAAACCTACCAAGACTCACATGACAAACCAACAGTAATCTGCGCTCCAGTCTATTGCTATGATCGTCATTGTCACCTTAGTGTCAAAACAAAGTAGAGGATTAACAGAAGGAAACTGCAGCAGTACATAAAAGAAAATACATATTCTCTGTAGAGTGTATTTAGATTGATTTTGTTAAATAACAACATTAGAATTTCACAGGTTTTAAAACCAGGACAATACTGCTCTTTGATTTTCTTTCTTTTTTTTTTTTAAGATTTATTTATTTTAGAGAGAGAGTGCATGAGTGGGAGGAGCAGAGGGAGAGAGAATCTCAAGCAGACTCCACACGCTGAGCGTGGAGCCCCTCACAGTGCTCGATCTCACCACCAGGAGATCACAACCTGAGCAGAAACCAAGAGGCGCCGCTCAACCAACCTCACCAGTCAGGCGCCCCGGATTTTCTTTAAAACTCCAACCCAGTGGCTCTGTTGCTCATATGCATGATTTGTTGCTGCAATGTGCTACGTAAAATGAATGGTACCAGATAAGCTAGGGATCCCATCTGCAAGCCCCAGCCTTTCCCCCAACTTCAGTAGGCATCACTGATAAATCAATCTTGTGTACAATTCCTTACGGCTAACCCTTTCACCTTCGGCAAGGTTACTTACAACTCCTACAACTTTTTAATATTGAGAACTATTTAAAATATTCTTAATGCATAAACACAAAGATTTGGACTTAAACCAGGAAAAACAATAAAGATTTTGGCTTTTTTGATAAATATTTATAATATTTATTCTTCCTTAAAGTGGAAGCTCAACTTTACCCCTGAAATGTAGCTCTGCTAGGCAGCTGCTGATGTGCCCTCCTGGGAATTCTGCATAGCCTACCTCTTGTCCCCAGCCCAAGCACAGGCCACCATGGTCTTGATCTCTAAGACAGGCCAGCACTGAGGATGGCAGGTGAATGGCTTAAAAACAAGGGAAATCATTTTGCTTCCCACACTGTTTTATATTCCAGTAAATACGCTTTGAATACAGATTCTTGTTAAGATACTTCTGCCTCTCCATTGTCAGAGATTTGTAAGGGGCTATGGGAGTCAGAGGGGAACAGAGGGCAACATTTCCTTGACTTCTTTAGCCTAACCGCAAGACAACTCTTCTCTAGGAATGCTTTTTTTCCCCATTTTTCTCAAAATCACCTCCCACAGAACTCTGCCTGGACATGCTCCTTGGGACCTTTGGGACTAGTGAAAAGTATACTGATTGGAAACACAAAGTTCCCTTTGCTCCTTTGGCCTCTGCCCCTGCCCTTGCCTAAGTACAGACAAAATACAGAGGCCACAGAGACTGCTTAAAGCTCAATTTCAAACGTCTAATGTAAGTCACTGGAGAAAGGGTTGGTGGGAGAGGGGTTAGTACGCTGCCGGGACTGGGCTTTCTAATGCTGCCCACTGGGCTTCCAAAGGATCCATGGGGCAGGTACCTGCAGGCCCCTCTGCGTGCTTATCTGCTGAGGCCCACCTGCCATCATCTAACACTACTAGAACCATTGAGGTGCTGAGCAGGTGGCTTCAAGAAGGGACTGGAAGCAGCCTGCTCGTCTCAGACTGAGGGAATGTCTGCCGCTTGACCAGCCTGGGAGACGGAGGGGGGTGGGCGGCCTGAGGGTGGCCTGCGGCGCCAAACACGTTGGATACGGTCTGGGAGGGAGTGATGCCCACCGCAGGCACATTCAGGGCTGGGCAGGGCATCCTGGTGGCCACAGGATAGGACAGGGCAGGAACAGAGGCTGGCTGCAGGGGTGGGACCATGCCCACTGGCACAGACTGAAAGGTGAGCAATGCATTTCCTGGGAAAGGCCGCGCTGGTAGGGTAACAGCAGTGAGTGGAGGAGGCTGGACAACTGGCTGCAGAAGGACAGCTGAGGGCTCTCGGACCCCTCTTCCAACCGGCGGTCAGCCTCGGCGGGAGGGCTTCTGCGACCAGCCCGGGAGAGACCCGGAGACGCAGCGCCAGTAGACCGACCGCACTCCGTCCCCGAATGTGGGGCTGCCGTGGCCTTGTTCGCAGCGTTGGGGGCCTGGGCACAAGGGTTGGTTTCCGCACAGGCACTGCTGTTGGTGCGAGAGCAGTGAGGTCTGGCCTAGCAGCAGGACCACGGAAGGCTGAGTCAGTGTCATTATCTTGAATGTCAGGAGATTGCGAAGCTACCCCTGTCTCTGGCTTGGTCCTCGGGGCAGATGGGAGGACCTCTGGGGGCCCTGGGAGGGTGTGCTGAAGGCACCAGGGGTCTGTGAGCGCGGGGAGCGGATACTCTCTGCTTCCCCTCCCACTCCCGGCACTTCTTGGCATCTTGGATTTGTTTCAGACTCTCCTCTCTTACTGTTTGCTCGGTGGCGGCTGTGACACGGAATGACCCTTCCCTCATCACTGGCATCAAAAGTAGCAGTCACTCTGTATTCCTTCTCCTGCTTCTGCTTCCATCCTAAACAGGCCGCAAAAGCAGAGCCGACTGCGTGGCTCAGTCCTTCACCCGTGTCCTTGACGGCCAGGAAGCAATGACAGATCCAGCGCCCAGTGGTGCCGTCACGACTTATGTCAGAGACGGCTCTATCAAAGGTCCTCTGTGGGGCACAGGAAGAAACTGTTTCTATTGTCTGCTCAACTGTGAGGTCCTTCGTTTTTTCATCCACAACTCTGAGTCCACCTGCTGATGCCCACAGGACTGCCTTCCCTGCTTTCTTTCCAGTTTTTCCAAAGAAGCCTTGGGAGAACTGCCTTTCAGCTTTCAATCTTTCAACAGCATCTTCACCGATGCGCATTCCTCTTGACTCGTCAACTTCTGCGAGGCCACGGTCCTTCACTGGGAAGCGACATTGTCCAGTACGAACCCCTCCTTCATCTGCTGTCTGCCACTGGTGTGGATGACTGGCCTCTGGAACCTAAATGTCTTTCTTTCTCCTAAAACTTTGCCATAGTTTCTTCATTTTACTTTTTACAAGCTGGCTCTGAGTCTTGGCTGTGCCCTTTACACCCTGTGTGACTCTGGACAAGCTTCGTAACCCCCCCAAGCCTCAGGTTCCCCATCAGTCCTCAGTGAGGTGTCTGAGGATGGCTAGTACACCAATATTCCGATCTATGGATGTGAATCAAGATCTTGGGTCGCAACAGCAGCTACGCGGGACCTCCTCTCTGGAAGAAGTTGCTCAAGCCCCAAGTCTGCCCCTGCCCCCGACCAACTCCAGAGCCAATGCCGAGACTCGGCCCCCGGTCGCCACCACGCACCACCACCTCCCCCATGACAACAGGCCCCTGGTTCATGCTTGTTGATCTGGCCCTGACTTGTACCCATGTCATCCCCATAGGAGAGTTCTTTTAATAACAGCTACATTCCATAAAATTTACTTAAAGTGTACAATTCGATGGTTTTTAGTATTTTCAGAGTTGTCCAATCATCACCGCAATTTTAGGACATTTTCATCACCCAGACAAGGAACCCTGTACCCATTAGCAGGTACTCCTCTTCTTTCTCTCCCTCAGTCTTAGGCAACCATTAGCCTATGTTCTGTCTCTGTAGATTCGCCTTCTCTTACATTTCATATAAATGGAAGCACACAATGTGTGTTCTTTTGTGACTGGCTTCTCAGCATAATGGTTCATTCATGTTGTGCTGTAGTATGTTTCAGTACTTAATTCCTTTTTAATGCCGAGTAATAGTCCACTGAATATTTCATATTTTTTTATTGAGGTAAACTTATATGTAAGTTTCAGGTATACAACATTATAATTCGATATTTGTGTACACTACAAAGTGACCACCCCCAAAAGTCTAGTCACTACCCATCACCATACAGCTGAGCCCCTTTACCCATTTCGCCCAGCCCCCAACCCCCTTCCCTTCTGGCAACCACCGCTCTGTTCTCTGTATCTATGAGTTTGTTTTCCTCTTGTTGGTTCGTTTGTTTTACTGTTTAGACTCCACTTATAAGTGAAATCATACAGAATTTGTCTTTTTCCATCTGACTTACTTCACTTAACATACACCCCAAGGTCCATCCATGTCGCTGCAATGGTAGATAACCTCCCTTTTTATTAAGGCCGAATTGTATTCTATTGTATTTATATACCACATCTTCTTTTTTAAAAAATTTATTTGAGAGAGAGAAAGAGACAGAGAGAGAATACAAGTAGGGGGAGGGGCAGAGGGAGAAGCAGACCCCTGCTGAGCAGGGAGCCCGTTGTGGGGCTCGATCCCAGGACCCCAGGATCATGACCTGAGCCAAAGGCAGACGCTCAACTGACTGAGCCAGCCAGGCGCCCCAAACACCACCTCTTCTTTATCCCTTCATCTATGGATGGACACTTGGGGCTGCTTCCCTAACTTGGCTATTGTAAACAATGCTGCCATGAACATAGCGGTGCATATATCTTTTCCAATTAGTGCTTTCATATTCTTCAGATTAATCATCTTTCGTTTATCCACTCACCAGCTGATGGATATTTAAGGGTTTTTTTTTTCTCCTTTTTGGCTATGAAGAATAATATTGCTATGAGCATTTGATTAAAGGTTTTGTAGAGACATATGTTTCCAATTCTCTACAGAGAGAAATGAATTGACCTAGCAGTGAAATTACTGGAGCAAATGTTAACTCTATCTTTAACCATTTGAGAAACTGCCAGACTGTTTTCCAAAGTGATGGCACCATTTTACATTCCTATCAGCAGTGGATGGGGACTCCAATTTCTCCACATCCTTGTTATTATCCCTCTTTTTTTTTTTTTTAAAGATTTTATTTATTTATTTGAGAGAAAGAGAATGAGAGACAGAGAGCATGAGAAGGAGGAAGGTCAGAGGGAGAAGCAGACTCCCCGCCGAGCAGGGAGCCTGATGCGGGACTCGATCCCGGGACTCCAGGATCATGACCTGAGCCGAAGGCAGTCGCTTAACCAACTGAGCCACCCAGGCACCCATTATTATCCCTCTTTTTGATTCTAGCTATCCTAGTGTATGTGAAGTGGTATTTGATGGTGGTTTTGATTTGCCTTTCCCTAAAGATTAAGGCTGTGAAGCATCCGTTCATGTGCTTTTGGCCATTTTTCTGTTTTCCTTGGAGAAATTTCTTCTTTTTTAAATTTATTTTTTAAATTTAAATCCAATTAATTAACATATAATGCATTATTGGTTTCAGAGGTAGAGGTCAGTGATTCATCAGTCTTATATAACACCCAGTGCTCATTACATCACGTGCCCTCCTTAATGTCTATCATCCAGTTTCCCCATCCCCCCACCCACCACCCCTCCAGCAACCCTCAGTTTGTTTCCTATGATTAAGAGTCTCTTATGGTTTGTCTCCCTCTCTGGTTTCATCTTACTATATTTTTTCCTCTTTTCCCCTATGATCCTCTGTTTTGTTTCTTAAATTCCACCTATCAGTGAGATCATATGATAATGGTCTTTGTCTGACTGACTTATTTCGCTTAGCATAATACCCTCTAGTTCCATCCACGTCATTGCAAATGGCAAGATTTCATTTTTTTTTTAATTTTATTTATTTATTTGACAGAGAGAGAGACAGTGAGAGAGAGGGAACACAAGCAGGGGGAGTGGGAGAGGGAGAAGCAGGCTTCCCACCGAGCAGGGAGCCCGACATGGGGCTTGATCCCAGGACCCTGGGATCATGACCTGAGCCGAAGGCAGACGCTTAACGACTGAGCCACCCAGGCACCCCAAGATTTCATTTTTTGATGGCTGAACAATATTCCATTGTATATATATACCACATCTTCTTTATCCATTCATCTGTTGATGGACATCTTTGCTCTTTCCACAGTTTGGCTATTGAGGGCATTGCTGCTATAAACATTGGGGTGCACATACCCCTTTGGATCCCTACATTTGTATCTTTGGGATAAATACCCAGTAGTGCAATTGCTGGGTCATAGGGTAGCTCTATTTTCAACTTTTTGAGGAACCTCCATACTGTTTTCCAGAGTGGCTGCACCAGCTTGCATTCCCACCAACAGCGTAGGAGGGTTCCCCTTTCTCCACATCCTCGCCAACATCTGTCGTTTCCTTTATTCAGAGATTTTGTCCATTTTTTTAGTTGGGTTGTCTTTATTATTGAGGTGTAAGAGTTCATTATTCTACATATAAGTCCTTATCAGATATATGATTTCAAGTATCTTCTCCCATTCTGTGGGTTGTGTTTTCACTTTCTTGGTGCTGTTCTTTGGAACACAAAAGTTTTAAGGTTTGATGAAGTCCAATTTATCTATTTTTCCTTTTGTTGTTGCTTATTCTTGTGGTGTCTTATCTAAGAAACCACTGAAAAGTTTTTGCACCACTATAATCATGAATCATGAAAACAGGAGCAGATGTCGAGGTAAAAAACGAAGTTTCCCATTTCAGCTACTAAGAAACAGAATTGGAGATTCTTGGTCACAGCTGAACAACTCCTATAACACTGTCTTCTGAGGGTCTGTGTCACGTCTCAGTGAGATGAGTCAAGAAATATCAGCAATGTGCCCTGGAGGAAGAAAACACTTCTAGCTCAATTTTCTCTACAATTTGGAAGGGCTTTAAAATTGGAAGGATAATCAAACGGAATACATTTTTAAAAAGCCATGACCGCAATGTTCTGATGAAATTCAGATAAAAGTCAGATAGAACTCAGTTAAAATTTAGCTTCGTTAACAATGGAAAAACCTTACCCAATCACGTTAGAAAAGGCTTCTTTGAGTTAGGCTGCTTCTAACAGTGGGATTTGTGGAGTGAGGAGGATGGCACCTTGATTAAAAATATCTGCTTAGGGGCGCCGGGGTGGCTCAGTCGTTAAGCGTCTGCCTTCGGCTCAGGTCATGATCTCAGGCTCTGGGATCGAGCCCCGCATCGGGCTCCCTGCTCCGCGGGGAGCCTGCTTCTCCCTCTCCCACTCCCCCTGCTTGTGTTCCCTCTCTCGCTGTGTCTCTGTCAAATAAATAAATAAAATCTTTAAAAATAATAAAATAAAATAAAAATATCTGCTTAATCTCCCCTTGGAGGGTTTAAATGGCACCATTAGATACATCGTGTAACATCTTCTTAGTTGGAAAGCAGGCACCACCACAGGTTACATTTTTAGTAAGAGAACACTTTATGAAGGTTCTGTGCTAGCTCGCTCCCTGGATCCAGAAGGCTCCAAGTCTAACCTCCTGACCTCTAGGCAAGCCACCTCTTCTGGGTTCATTCCAAGTCAGGAAATGATTACTCAAGCATATGCTTACATAGCCTACATATAGGATAGTAAGAAAGCCAATGACGTGTTTAACAATTGTTCTTCACTCTTCTAAAAGGAACCAGATAATTTACCTTTAAAATATACGTTGTCTGCACACACCTTCTCTTGTCTTAGAAAAAATCTGGTTTTCTCAACATCTCCCCTCATACTTATGACCATGCTAGATTTTTCAGGAATTCTCAAATATTTTGTTCCTTCATTAGTGCTATTAAGTTTATGAGACATGGTCTTGACTTTTGGTCATATTTATGATACAAAGATTAATAAGCACGATACAGGACAAGTTTATGCTTACACTATGCAGGCCTGGAGAACTATCTCCGATACTCTACAATTTGATCCTAGAACCAGCAGCACCAGGGACCTGGTCTCCAAATTTCAACCATACAGGTTTATCACCTAAGGTAACTATGATAATGTGGGCTAAGAAAAATTGCACAGTCCAACAGAGCTTATTCACGGCATAGACTCTAGCACATACAGCCTTCCCATCCACAATGGAGTCACAAGGTTACTAAACAAAAATGATATAAAAAGGAAAAAGAAACTATGTTTTGAGACCTTTGCTGGGGTGGGGGTGGGGGAGTAGGAAGTTTCTTAATTTCTCCTCTAATCTGAGCCTAATTTCATGTGGGCCCAAACTAGGGAGGTCAGTACTCATTTGCAGGCTGACAGTGGGCTATTTGTTTAGTGAAGACCTAAAGCAAGACAGAGGCTTGGAAAATGAGATTTGGCCAGGTTACCAGCATTGTCCCCAAAATTGGAATGTGGTTGAGAATCCAAGGAATATGCATGTGAATACTCATACTGTACCATGGATTTTCTTTATTTTTTAACCTTTTTTCTTTCCCCACTCCCTTTCTCTCTCTCTGTTTTTTATTTTCTACTTCTCGAACTCTTGGCAGGAGGCTCGGTTTCTCACCACGTGGGCTTCTCCGTAGGACTTCTTGAGTGTCCTCAGAGCATGGTAGTGGCTTGTCCCAGAGTGAGTGATCTCAGAGAGAGAGAGATGAAAGCCATACTATCCTTTATGACCCAGGCTTGGAAGTCACCCTCCATGACTCCCACATTGCTTCCACAAGTCAGCTCTATCGGGGTGGGAAGGAAGTGCACATGAATACCCTTGTGTTCAGAGTTGGGGATCACTGGTGCCATCTTGGAGGCTGACTACTATAAATATCTTTCGTGTTGTGGACAAAACATGCAAGGGAACTTATCAAAGACCTCCAGTTCTATCATAGTTAGGATAGACTAGGCCAGAAGTCAACACACTTTTTCTTAAAGAGCAATAGTAACTATTTTCAGCTGGCAGGCTGTATGGTCTCTGTTGTAATTAGTCAGTTCAGTGGCAGCATAAACAAGACATAAGCAAATTTGCATGTCTGGGTTCCAATCAAATCTCACCAAAACAGGCAGTTGGCCCATTGGAGGGAGTTTGCTGACCCTGAGCAGCAATAATTTATGCTCCGTGGCTTAAACCACAAAGGTTTATCACTCACACTATTTCCAAAACAGGTCTGCAGGGAGACTGTTCATTATGGATTTTGAGGAATTCAGAATTAGAATTATGGAATACCACATGCTTCCACAACCACTGAAACAGAAAACAGGAATATGGCAAATCCTTCACGGGCTTTGAAAGCGACCACCTGAAATGACATCACTCCTACTCTCATTTCTTTGGTCAAAGCAAGTCACGTGGCTACCCTTAACTTCACTGGATCCCAGCAGTATGACCGTTCCATGTGCCCAGAGGAGAGGGAAGCAGATCTATTTGGTGAACAGCAGTGATTACCACCAGAACCATATTCTTTCTTTATTTTTTATTTTTTTAAAGATTTTATCCATTTATTTGTCAGAGAGAAAGACAGAACACAAGCAGGGGGAGAGGCAAGCAGAGGGAGAAGCAGGCTCCCTGCCGAGCAAGGAGCGCGATGTGGGACTCGATCCCAGGACCCTGGGATCATGACCTGAGCCGAAGGCAGCCACTTAACCGACTGATCCACCCAGGCGTCCCTCTTTCTTTTTTTTAAAGATTTATTTTTTGAGAGAGAGATTGAGTTCACAGCTTGGGGGAGGGGCAGAGGGAGAGAGAAACCCAAGCACACTCAGTGCTGAGCACGGAGCCCAGAATGGGGTTTGATCCCACAACCCTGAGATCACAACCTGAGCCGAAATCAAGAGCTGGAGTCTCAACCGACTCTACCACCCAGGTGTCCCCAGAAGCATATTATTTCTTACTATTTGTTCTTGTTCCACCACTAGACCTCTTTCCTTTTAACTGAAGATTTTATTTATTTGGCAGAGAGAGAGAGCACAAGTAGGGGGAGCGGCAGAGGCAGAGGCAGAGGCAGAGGAAGCAGGCTTCCTGGGATCATGACCTGAGCCGAAGGCAGATGATTAACCGACTGAGCCAATGAGGCGTCCCTATAAAGTTTATTTTCAAATCACATTTTGCTATTTTGCTTTTCCCAAGCCACTCTCACCTCAGTTGCTTCAACTCTGGCGGATCTGTCTATTCCCCTGGCTTTCAGCAGACATTTACACTTTATAACTTACATTTTTTTCCTTAGTGAAGAAAAATCAGCATTTCCTTTGCCTGAAATGGAGCATCCCTAATTCAGCTTTCAATTAAAAGATAAGTGTTTTACTGTTTCCAGCAGAAAAAAATATAAGCTATTATCTACTTTCTTTCTTGCAAATAGCAGGGAAGTTAACCAATTACAAATACTTATTGAATATCTATTATATATGCATACTGTGCTATGTGTTTTGAAAGACAGAGAAAAATAAATTCTTGTCCCCAAAGACTTTTTAATAGTTACCAACATAATAATGAACATTTGAAATAAGGGTGAGCAATACTGGACTATATAATTAAGAGCTGAATTGTGAACAATAGGCATTGAGTTGAATAATAGTATAAGATAAAAGGGAGGCCAATGAAAGATGAATTAAATAGATGGGATTCATGCAGGAATACACTCAAGTTCGCTTCAAAAGTTGGGAAGAATTTCACTAGGTTAAGGTGGGAGAAAAGGGAAGAGAAGAAGGAAGTTTCTGAAAAAAGGAACACAATAACCGAGGGCACTGAAGGTGGATGCGAGTCTGGCATATCCATGAGAGAGTAAAGATATCAACCCAAATCCAATGAAAGATGCCCATTTAGAAAGAGCAGGAAATCATTTAGTAAAGATAGAATGAAGCTTTCATTCCAAATGGCAGCCACTTGTCTCCCCCCTACTTCCAATACACAATTAAAAAGAAGAGTAAATCATTTTTTTAAATGAATAAAGCCATAACAGCTATGAGAAATGAGAAAAGAGCAATCAGCAGACAATAGCTTGTATATAATACCGATGGACCGATGCTAGCGGGGGTGAGTGGTAGCAGCCCAGCAAAGCCCTCCCCTCTCTGGCTCCCCATTTTTTCATTGTAACAGGAAGCCTCCCTGTGTAGCAAGCTCTGCTCATGAACACAGAACTCCCTGCAGCCTCTTCTGCTTTCTGGGTAATTCGCGAGCAGGAAAACAGCTCCATATGCAATAGTACAGGAAACACATCTAAAAAAAATCAGCTTATTTTCTCTTTTTTAAATATAAAAAACACCCCCCCCCCCATCACTGGGCACGGGAGGGAAATCAGTTACATAAAAAAAACAAAAACAAACAAAACCAGAAGAAGCAAAAGTAAAGGCTGACCTCACAAGGACCAATTTGGGTAACAGAAAAATAATTTTCCACACCTCTAGTTAATATTTTTGGAGGTATTCTAGATACAATAAATACCTAAAGTAAAAACAAGATGCCATAAATAAGGAACAATTAGAGAACAAGAAAGAGTACTTGGAAATTAAAAATATGCTTGCCAAACTTTAATTTTTTCTACAAAGGTAGAAATATGACATGAGAGAAAAAGAGAAAGACAAAAAGTAAAGAGAAAATATAAAAGAACTGGAGGTCTGAAACAGGTCCACAACACAACCAATACGTGTTCCAGAAAGAGAGCCCAGAGAAAATGCAAGGATAGAAGTTATTATAGAAATCACTGAAGAAAATCTACCAAAGCTAAGATTGAAAGAGGATACTGAGAGATTAGCAGGATAATATTAGATGTACTAAGGAAAAAAAGAAGATCCAGAGAGCACTGAAAGAGGGAAGAAATCGGTCACCTTCAAAGGAATAAACAGGCTATCTGCAATTATTAGACATCAGAAAACACTAAAAAAATTTTTTAAATGTATTAAAACAACTGGATATCCATATAGAGGAAAAAGAAGAATCCTGAGCCCTACCTCAAACCATACATGTAAACTGAGATGAGTTCCTGACTAAACATAATAACTACAACAAAAAGATGGGAAAAAACACAGGAGAATATATATCTTCATGACTTGGGGGTAGGAAGGACACTGAAAGCAAAAGCTGTAAATGGAAGAATTGATAAATTCATCAATTTTAAAACTTCTGTTCATCAAAAGATATTAAGAAAATGAGTAGTCAAATCACAGATTGAGAAAAAAATATTTCCAAAACATACTTGACAAAGTTCTAAAATCCAGAATATATAAAGAACGCTGCAAGAAAGGAAAAAAAAAGACCCCTACAATTCAAAAAAGATAATCCATGTTTTTATTTTTTATTTATTTTTAAAGATTTTATTTATTTATTTAGAGAGTACATGTGATTGGGGGAGGAGCAGAGGGAGAGGGAGAGGAAGGGGGAAAGAATCCCTAGCAGACTGTGGGGCCATCCAGGTGCCCCAGATAATCCATGTTTTTAAATGAGTGAAAGATTTAATTAGATACTATCTAAAGGAAAATTCACAAATCACACATGAAAAACTGCTCAAAATCATTAGAAATTAGGAATGAAAAACTAAAACCAAAATGAAATACCATTACATAGTCACCAATATGGCTGAAATTGGGAAGACTGACAACAAATGTTGGCAAGGGCTGTGGAGCTACTGGAACTCTCATACTTTGTTGGCAGGGCTATAAAACAGGAAGACCGTTTTGGCAGAAGATCTGAAGGTCCTCATAAAATGAAACTACTCTATGACTTCACAACTCCACCCCTAGCAATCTGTCCAGGAAAAATGGAAACTATGCCTACCAAAAGATGTGTGCAAGAATGTGTGTAGCAGCTTTATTCACAAAAGCTGGAAACTGGAAACAGTCCCCGTGCATCCATCAGTAGAAAAATGATAAATGGTTATACATTCATACAATGGAATGGATAGAGACCACAACACGGATGAGTATCAAAAACATGATGGAAAGAATCCTTACACAAAAGTGTGACTACTGTATGAGTCCATCTACATAATGTCCTAAACAGAGATAGTGAATCCATGATGAAAACAAATCAGAACAATGGTTACCTCTGGTGCAGGGATTTACTGGGAAGGGATAGGAAGGAAGGTGCAATGTTCTGTATCTTGATATGGGTCTGGGTTGCAGTGTCAAAACTCACTGAATGGTACACTTCAAATTTTGGCATTTTGCAGTCTAGAAATTTTAGCTCAAATGAAAAAAATTGTAAACAAATATCAAATTCTAGGTAATGATATGCATGGTGACGGGTCTGGGAGTCAAGGGCAGGGTCGTCTGCGACTTATTTTGAAATTCTGAGAAAATAAGATGGATCGATAGATGAACAGAGGGATGGATAAATGGATTTTAATAAAGCAAACATAATGTTAATCATAGAATCTAAGTGATAGATGGGTGTTCAATATAAAATTCTTTCAATTTTTCTGTACTTTCAATTTTTTCATGACGTAGGGATAAAAGAAAACAATGAAATATTACTTTCAACATTTTGGAAGAAAATTATAAACCTAGAATTTTATGTACAGATGAACTGTCAATCAAACTATTGATAAAGCTATTTTAGACTTTGCAAGAAATCATGAGTTTTTTTGCCTACCCAGAATCACTTAGGACACCATCTCTTCCTCATCCATCGGGTAGGGTCATCCTACCTCTCAACCTTAGGGGTGGGCAGGTGGACCCAGGTTTGGCCAATAAGCTCACTTCATGCCCTGGGCCATAGGGATTGTTCAAACATGAGCCAAGCAAGGTCCATTAAGAGACTTCCTTGGGGATTTTACTGGAACTGTCAGTAAAGTAGTTTTAGTTTTCCTAGGATCACAGTCTGTGAAGAAGACATGAGCCTGGAGAGATGCTGGAACCTATCTTTGCCAGCACATGAGGTTAGCTTGCTTGAGCATGAAGCTGGCCTAGAAGGAAACAAATGCAAGCATGGAAAAGAGGAAACAAGGCAGTGATGACACTGTTTGAGCTCCTGGATTCATTGTGGATCATAATTCTCTCGTTCTTTAAATTACAGTGGAGAAAATTATCTATCTATCTATAGATTTTATATAAATTCAAATTAATTAACATATAGTGTATTATTAGTTTCAGGGGTAGAATTTAGTGATTCATCAGTTGCATATAACACCCAGTGCTCATTCCATCACATTCCCTCCTTAATGCCCATCACCCAGTTACCCCAAGCCCCTCTCCTACAGCAACCCTAAGTTTGTTTCCTGTGATTAAGAGTCTCTTATGGGGGCGCCTGGGTGGCTCAGTTGGTTAAGCGACTGCCTTCGGCTCAGGTCATGATCCTGGAGTCCCGGGATCGAGTCCCACATCGGGCTCCCTGCTCGGCGGGGAGTCTGCTTCTCCCTCTGACCCTCCCCCCTCTCATGCTCTCTGTCTCTCCTTCTCTCTCTCTCAAATAAATAAATAAAATCTTTAAAAAAAAAAAAAAGAGTCTCTTATGGTTTGCCTCCCTCTCTGTTTTTATGTTATTTTATTTTTCCTTCCCTTCCCCTAGGTTCATCTGTTTTGTTTCTTAAATTCCACATATGAGTGAAATCATATGGTATTTGTCTTTCTCTGACTTATTTCACTCAGCATTATACTCTCTAGCTCCATCCAGGTGGTTGCAAATGGCAAGATTTCATTCTTTTTTTTTTTTAAAGATTTTTTATTTATTTATTTGAGACAGAGAGAATGAGAGAGAGAGAGCACATGAGAGGGGGGAGGGTCAGAGGCAGAAGCAGGCTCCCTGCCGAGCAGGGAGCCCGATGCGGGACTCGATCCAGGGACTCCAGGATCATGACCTGAGCCGAAGGCAGTTGCTTAACCAACTGAGCCACCCAGGCGCCCCGCAAGATTTCATTCTTTTTGGTGGCTGAGTAATATTCCATTGTATGTATATGCGTACATATATATATATATATATATATATATATAAAAAATACATCTTCTTTATCCATTCATCAGTAAATGGACACCTGGGCTCTTCCCATATTTTGGCTACTGTGTATTTTTAAAAAATATTTATTTACTTTAGAGAGAGAACAAATATGCATGAATGGGGGGAGGGGCAGAGGGAGAAAACCTCAAGCGGACGCCTCACTGAACACGGAGCCCAATGCGGGGCTGATCCCACTACCCATGAAATCATCACCTGAACCGAAACCAAGAGTCAGATGCCCAACTGACTGAGCCACCCAGGAACCCTCAAATATTAATAATATAGTGAGAAAATCATATTTTCCCCTTGGTCGTGAGTTGAACAGTACCCCCCCCCCTTAAATTCATGTCCACATGGAACCTCAAAATGTGACATTATTTGGGCATGGGATCTTTGCAGATATAACTAGTTAAGGATCTGGAGGTGAAGGCATCCTGGATTTAGGGTAGTCTTTCTATGAGGAGGAAAGGACACACACAGAGTCACAGGGAAGGAGGCCATGTGAAGAGGGAGGCAGAGACTGGGGTATTGAAGCTGCAAGACAAGGAAAGCCAGGACTGCTGGAGCCACCAGAAGCTAGAAAGAAGGAAGGATTCTCCCCAGAGCCCAGAGACAGCATAGCCTTGCTGACGCTGTGATTTCAGGCTTCCAGTTTCCAGAACTGTAGGAGAATAAACTTCTGTTGTGTTAAACCACCTGGTCTGTTATCACTAGGAAACAAAAATACCTCTCAATAAGGAAAAAAAAAATTAGAAACACTAAAAGCAAAATGTCCAAATGTGAAGCAAACTAAAATGTGGCAAGATTTTTGAGCAACTGGTAGAATGAAAGAAAAGAGGATGTGTTTGTACAGATGTTAAGAGCATATTGTTTTGAACAGTCCAGGGATGGTTAACAACGGATCTTAGGGGGAAAAGTCTACTCCTGGCACAATATTTGGCTCCACCGTGAACAATATTTATGTAGTCATAATAACGTAAGGCCTATGTATTGACATCATATTTTCAGAATAAACCCATAAACATAAAGCTCTTAAATACTCTCACACACAGACTGTAAATGTGATCATCCTTGACAATGTGAAGCTAAAGGTCTACCTGACAGAAATTGTTGGTGGAGTGTGTGACTCTTGATCTCAGGGCTGTGAGTTTGAGCCCCATGTTGGCATAGAGTTTACTTTAAAAATAATAATAATGATAATAATAATTAATAAATTATAAAATTACCATCATTTAAAAAACATTCTTTTTTTTTTTTTTTTTTAGGTAGGCTCCATGCCCGGCATGGAGCCCAATACAGGGCCTGAACTCATGACCCCAAGATCAAGACCCAAACTGAGATCAAGAGTCAGATGCCGAATCAACTGAATCACCCAGGTGCCCCCCAAAAAATTCTTAAACAAAAAAAAGTTGAAAAGCGGAAGGAGAAAGAGAAACGGAAGAACAAGAGCCCTAGTAATCTCATTTTACTTTGTAAGGAATTAAGAAATACTCTCAAATGTCGGATGGCAAGATAAAAGCTCAGGACTAAAAATAATTTATAACTATCAAAAATTGGAAGGCAGAATGAGGCGAGATGATATGGGGGCAGTGTTTCTGAGCCTAATTCTTATCTTTCATAAAGAGCAGAATGTCTAGGGGCGCCTGGGTGGCTCAGTTGGTTAAGCGACTGCTTTCGGCTCGGGTCATGATCCTGGAGTCCCTGGATCGAGCCCCGCATCAGGCTCCCTGCTCTGCGGGAAGCCTGCTTCTCCCTCTCCGACTCCCCCTGCTTGTGTTCCCTCTCTCGCTGTCTCTCTCTCTCTGTTGAAAAATAAATAAAATCTTTAAAAAAAAAAAAAAAGAGCAGAATGTCTAAATTGATAAATTAATAAATACATGCAACTTAAAAATACTTGTATAATATTATTATTTAGAATTATGGAGTAACCAGCAAGGCAAGAAAAAAGAGATCTGGTGGAAAGTAATTTCCTCAAGCATATTCTAGATCAAGGAAACTACATTGAAGCCTACGTCTGGGCAATGGGCCTAGGGTTAAGGCAGGACTGTTTTTGTTTTTTGTTTTTTTTTTAATATTATCATTTCTATTTTTTATGTACATGAATGGCTTTGATAAAAATGTCAAAAGAGGGGCACCTGGGTGGCTCAGACAGTTAAGTGTCTGACCCTTGATTTTGGCTCAGGTCATGATCTCGGGGGTGTGAGACCGAGCCATAGAGCCTAAGGTCAGGTTCCGCACTCAGCGGGGAGTCTGCTTGAGATTCTCGGTCTCTCCCTCTCCCTCTGCCCCTCCCCCTGCTCGTGTGCTCTCTCTCTCTAGAATAAATAAATAAACCTTTTTAAAAAAATGCTAAAAGCAAAGATGAGGTGGATCAGATTATAGATGGCTTTACAAGGACTGGGCAGGGAAATTTATACTAGATTTCGACCTGACGATGGCACTGGGACAGGTGGTAAAGACATGGATTTAGCATTTACTAGGGAAAGTCCAGAAGACCCAACATCTGGGTAGAAGATGACAGAGGTAAAAACAGAGGACAGTAGAGTTTTTTGGCCTGGGGGACTGTAGTGGATGGAATTACCCACCCTCTTCCCCAGGTCTGTGTTAAAGCCCTCCAAATCCAGTACTCCAGATTATGCCCGCATTTGGAATTAAGGCCCTTAAAGGCATAATTAAGGTCTAATGAGGTCACTGGGGTGGGCTCTAATCCAGTGTGACTGGTGTCCTTCTAAGAGGAGGCAGAGACACCAGCATTGCGTGTGGACACAGTAAGAAGGTGGCCAGTCTGCACACCATGGAGAGGCCTCAGGAGAAACCAAACCTGCCAGCACCTTGATCTTGGACTTCCAGCCCCCAGAACTGTAAGGAAGTAAATTTCTTTTGATTAAGCCACCTTCAATCTCTCTCGTTTCTGTGGGTTTTTGCTACGGAAGCCCTATAAAACTAATACGGAGATGAAGAAAATAGCCATGCCATGACCAAAGGCAGGACGATGGGAAGGAGGAGTGAGTTTGGTAAGACAGATACCTTCAAATTATGGTTCGAGTGAGCTAGCCAAGAGTTTCTGCATGGTAAGCAGCGAGGGGCACATGCCTAAGTGAGCAAGGGGCCCAGGCCTTTCCCGCACAGAGGTAACAGCTGTAGGAGAGATGGGATTTTGGGATTTTGGAGTGAACGAGCAAAGAGAGCCTGGGGGCCTCGGGGGCTGAGGAATGAGAGTATCCAGCAGGGGGAGGGCATGAGGGGGAGAAGCTGCACAAAGAGAAAGAACAGCAAGCTAGCAGGATGGAAGCCAAGAAGAGAGCATTTGAGGTAGGAGAAATCTTTTTTTTTTTTTTTTTTTTAATGCACCAGAGAGGTCAAGAGATTGAGAAACCAGAAAAGAATAATAGGAATTTAGCTAAAAAGAGGTCATTGTTGACCTTTAAGAGAACAGTTTCAGTGTAACTGTGGGGAAGGAAACCAGACTGCCAAATATGCAGTGGGTTGAGACTATGGACAGAGGGAGGCAAGGAGGATTCAGGAGGTCAGGGAGGCCCCGGGGAGAAACAGCATGGTGGGAGTGACGAGGGACTATCCAAGGACCCGTTGCAGCTAAACGCAGAAGGAACCAAGGAGGTGGGAAACACAGAGAAAGAAGGGAAGTCCTCCAGGGTGGTGTAGGATGGGTGGGAGCAGGAGGAATGAGTTTATTTTAGAAAGGAGGAAGGGTAAGACTGCCAGGGAGCCAGGAGGGAAGAGGCTGCAGAGATTTTGGGAACTAGGCGTCAGGATAATTGCGAGACTGATTAGGAAGTCAATGACTGCGAGGGTCAGGGAGGGCAGAGGGACCTGGGGGAAGGAGAGAAAGTCTGTTAGAGAGATTATGAGTTCAATAGAAGTCAGTAAGAAATCGGTGAGAGGCCCCAAGCAGTACTAACACCCCGTGACTATGGGAGCTTAAACACTCATAAGAATAAAGAATTCAGGGCTGCCTGGAGCAGTTTACGTAACCTTTGTGTGACCTCAAGAAGCTCCTTCCTGAGTCTTTTTCTGTGATTGCACTGCCATTTCCAGTGTTCTGGAATTCCATCCCACAAGCTGAAAGCCATTTATATACTCCTACACCAGGAGGAGTCTCTGCTAGGAAGATTTTTAGTACAAAATCAACTATTCTCTGTTCCAAGTGAAGGATCTAAGTGGTCTGCAAAAGGCAACTGGCTAAAAACTTTGCAGAGGAATATTCTGCTAAGCAAGATTAACCGAGACCTCTGCGCATGCTAGGCCCGCAGAAAGAAAGGAACTTTGGAAGTAAAGATACGAATCACTCGGCAGCTTGGCAGCCAGCACGCACTCAACGGCTCAACCGTGGCCTCCGCACGCAGACTCCTTGCTTCTGCTCTGCCAGGCCTATGCTGGTGGATTCATGAACTCAAAATGGTTCCCGTGGCTCCCAGCCTCTCAGCTACATTCAAAGGCAGAAAACAGCATAAAAGCCTCTGTCCTCCTGGGGCTCCTCTTTGGCCACATATTAGCTCTTCTGGTACTTGACATCTTACCTTCCTGCCTGTTCATGTCCACCAGGCCCCTCCTGGCTAGCCACACTCTCAGTCCCCTCCTCACTAGACATGTTATTTCCCAGCCGCCCTGCAGTGGTGTCCCCTCAAATCCACTTGCCATGCAAACAGATCACAGGCCTGGCTCCTCTTAGGTGTAAGGGAGGCCGACAAAAGGCTTGGCTGCTAGTGACTTATCCCAAGGGGTGGGTTTACCCCCCAAACAAAAGCAGGGGGGTAGCTGTAGGGTAGGTAACAGTGTCTGTCACAGCGAAGCTAACCCATGCACATAAACGTTTGGTCTTAATTCCGCATCACATTTTGTATCATGTTTTCTGGGGTTTTGGGTTTTGTTTTTTTATGATTTTTTAAATCTTTCCTTCCAGGGACTCTATTTTCTTGTATGGGTGTGACTATAGTGTATATGGGTGTTTTTCCTAATAAAGTATAAGGAAGTACCCATCTGTATTTTTGTTCTAGTTGATACCTTTACAAATATAAATTCATATCTTACATGTAATCCTCTATTTCTTTTTTTTTTTAAGATTTTATTTATTTGAGAGAAAGAGAGAGAGTGAGACAGAAGCGTGATCAGGGGCAGAGGGAGAAGCAGACTCCCCACTGAGCAGGGAGCCCGGCATGGGGCTCGATCCCAGGACCCTGAGATCATGACCTGAGCCGAAGGCAGACGCTTAACCAACTGAGCTACCCAGGTGCCCCTCCTTTATTTTTTTAGACAGGACGAATGACTCCTTACTATGAGAACTGGTGAAATTAGTTTATTAACACTTCTTCCCTCCTCCTGCTCTTTTTAGTATTTATCTTTACATTTTTAACTACACTTATTCTATAACACTTGATTTATTAGTTTTAAATGATCTATTATTATCACTGGCTATTAAGAATGATTGAATCAGCACAACTTAAATGACCTTCCTCTTTCTGTCACTTTTCCTCTCCCTACTATTGTTCACTATGTACTTTCTGTCTAGTCAAATGGGAATTGGGAAAAGGCACGTGGAACTTCCAGTGACGTACAAGGGAGATTTTCTTGCTTGGTAGATTGGTAAGAAGATGGCTTTTCACTTTGATACGGAACTAGATACATGGCCTCGTTGTGAAGGAAGGACCGGCTTCCGGCTCAAGGTTATCCTGCTGAGATGTACAAGTACCAGCATCTTATAATCAGTAGTGTGTGGAACTAAATATTAAGGGAAGTCTAGTAGCAGAGCCTAATATCCAGCATCTCGTACTCAGCATCCATCAAAGGACTCAATCTGTATGAATGTGCAGTTCCCCTCAGGTCTGCGTTAAGCAGGCTCTGCACCCAGGATGGAGCCCAACATGGGGCTTGAACTCACCACCCTGAGATCAAGACCTGAGCTGAGATCAAGAGTCGGATGCTCAACCAGCTGAGCCACCCCGGCGCTCCTGAGGTCTGCGTTTTTATTTAATTATTTTTATTTTTTTTTTAAAGATTTTATTTATTTATTTGAGAAAGAATGAGAGAGAGCACATGAGAGGGGGGAGGGTCAGAGGGAGAAGCAGACTCCCTGCCGAGCAGGGAGCCCGATGCGGGACTCGATTCCAGGACTCCAGGACCATGACCCGAGCCGAAGGCAGTCGCTTAACCAACTGAGCCACCCAGGCGCCCGAGGTCTGTGTTTTTAAACACAGACTTTCTTCTGAATGTCATTAGTAGTTTGGGACCTAAGGCTGTCCAACCCAGAAAGCCGTGTAAAATGGGATAATCCCCTTTGCCCTAAGATTACATCTTGGGTTTGGTGTCACCCTGCTTGTTCATGCAGCTTCTGCAAACTTTGACCTTCTAGACTCTGCCTAGACCACTCATACCTCATGTCTCCTGTTCCTGAGTTGACTTCCTAACATGGGATCTTCTTTCTAGCACATCACCAGGACCTGCCTAGCCTCTTTGGCCACATATTAGCTCTTCTGGTACTTGACATCTTACCTTCCTGCCTGTTCGTGTCCACCAGGCCCCTCCTGGCTAGCCACACTCTCAGTCCCCTCCTCACTAGACCGAGCCTGCCCCATTGCCGCTTCAATCACATAGTGGCACTTAGTTGGAAAGCCAAAAAATGAGAACACTGCTCTGAAAACCCAGGAGGAGGAGTGTGCATGGGGGGTGGTCTACAACCGACTGACGAACTTTTTCTGGAAAGGCTCGGAGAGTAAACAGTTGAGACTTTGCAGGCCGCGCAGTCAGAACCACTCAGCTCTGCCTTTGCAGGAGGAAAGCACCCATCCCGCTAGGGTGGATTCCAATAAAATTCATCTACAGATGCTGAAGTTTGAATGTCATTTCATGTGTCATGAAATAGTCTTTTGGTCTTTTTTTCTTTCATTATTTAAAAATGTAAAAAAAATGTAAAAACCATTCTTAACTCCTGGACTGTTTAAAAAAAAAAAAAAAAAGACTACAGGCCAGATGTGGCCTGCGGGCTATTCTTCGCCACTGTCTGGTCTCTGAGACTGAATGTCAAACACTGAGCTGGCCCCGTGTGAATTCTAATGGAAGCAGGTTCTGTGGTTCTGTTTATTTAATGAAAAGGCATGTGATATCCTCAATGAGTGCTACAGAATTATTTATTGAAGGAGTCCTGTATCTCAATGGGATCTTACCATTGCTCTAAGTTCAGGAATATCTAAATACCAGAAAGTGGAAAAAGAAGGAACACGTGGACATCCGATCCCCCACAGTTCTTTGTTTTTCTTCCAAATTAACCAGAAATGCAGGAGAAACTGGCAGATAACAGCCTTGTTTTGTTCAAATGGCCTCATCTAGCTTATTCTAGCCTCAAGAAAGACAGCATTTCTGGCGTCCTAAGTACCCAAAATATTAGAAAACTGTTCTTAGTCTGATTGTGTTTGATTGGCTCCTTGTTAGTTTAGAATCAACAACCTGAGCTGAATATTTTAACATGGATTTTACTTGGAAAATGTCAAATCTTTAATTAACAAGCTTTTTTAAGGTATAATTTTCATGATTATAGTAATCACCAGGATAATACTGAGCAGCTCATTATCCATACATCCATTGTTTTACTCAACATCATAGGTTAGGCTTTTTTTTTTTTTTTAATAAACTTATTTTAGAACACTTTTATGTTTACAAAAAGTCAAAAAGATAACAGAATTCCCATATAATTCTCATGCACTTTCCCCCAGTGTTAACATTTCACATTACTGTACTATGGCTGTTTTATTGTCTTACTCAGCTGTTTTACTTCTGTTAAATCTGTATCGGCCACAGTTTTACCATATTTGGGAAATAATAGAAAATTAAAAAGGAAACTATCCTGCTTTTTAAGCTAGTTCCTTTTTTTAAACTTGTCTTTTCCAATAATAAACACATATGGCTTATTAAGGGTCATCTTATATGCTAGTTTATTTTCTGCATTTTGTTGATTTAAACATCCAAATTTCTTACTCCACTTAAAAAAAATAAAACAACCCCACTCAAGGACTCAGCTAGCCTCCTCTCTTGTTCCTTATCTGATACATCAGCGCTGCATACTGCTCTCTCTTTCCCACTCTCAAGGTCCATCTCACCTCTGCCCAGGCTTACTTCTCAGCGCAACTGAAAGCATAACTCCTCAACAGCAAAGAATTTCTGAAGGGAACATTCACCTCTCATTCAGGTAACAGAGGGAGTTAGTTGAACAAGCTTTTCCCTTTTGATGCTAAGAGGATTAGATGTAGTCCTTTCAAGCGAAACAGATTCATTAGCTCTGTGAAGCATTAAGACCAGAAATCCATGTGTACTGAGTGTATTTAACCTGTTAATGGGGGTTTGTAACCGTCAACTTTAAATTATCTGTGGGGGTGGGGGGGGGGAGACAGAATTTTATCATGGACAAATGACATCCCGCAACTTTATAATTGAGAAAGATTATATTTATTCTGCTTTAATCTCCACCAAATCTTTCCCCTACGCCTCTAACATTGCAAAATCGTTTTTGCTTTTTACCTGCATTCCTTCCTCTGGATAGTTCCGGGTATAGTTTCTCAGTAAACATGCAAAGGCCAGAAGACAGAGGACTGGAAGGTCAAAAGGAAGGAGCAGTGACTAAGCAGTTCATTCTTAGCCAGACATTCTCATGGGTTCTCCCACAGGAAATAATTTCTTTCCATCTTCTGGTGCCTGATAGGCCTTTCATAGAAGACAAAACGTCCTGGTTCTTAATTTGAGATAAAGGATGGAGCTGGGGCCATTTAGAACACCCATGTTCAAGGGCAAAGCAGAAAGGGGAGTTGGTGAAGGGTTCTGAGCAGGGACCCTGAAAAAGCAATAGAAGGAGCCAAGTGTCATGAACACTTTCACATGGTCAGTTAAAAAGAAAAAGTATCTGCAGAGAGATAAACATGGCAAGATGTTGACAGCTGTTGAATCTAGGTGATGGTGACGGGCACACAGGCCTTCATAGTATTATTCTTTCAATCTTCATGTACACACAAAATTTTTCAAAATAAAGAGGATGTGAGAAATCTGTGGATAGACCATATATGTTTGACATTTTTCTTTTAAAAATACTGGGAGAGAGGCACCTGGGTAGCTCAGTCGGTTCAGTGTCCAACTTGATTTTGGCTCAGGTCATGATCTCAGGGATGTGTGAGCAAGCTCCACACTGAGCTCCTTGCTGGGGTGGAGTCTGCTTAGGATTCTCTGTCTCCCTCTGCCCCTCCCCCCACTCTCTAAATAAATGAATAAATATTGGGAGATATCCAAATATGATGGGAACATAAAATCACCACTGAAAAGTCATGATTAAATGTTCATAGTCATACTTGAGGGAACGCAGATCATAGATCTTTTTTTCCAGTTTCTTTGGCACTTTTTTTGGCAAGTGAAAAAGGTCATAATGTTTTCATGCAATACATACTTGGTTCTGTAACAACTGTGACAAATAGCAGAAAGAATTAAAGAATGCTACACTTTAATCCATTCGAAACACCAATATTTTGGGTTGTACATAATTAAAGAAATGTCTAAAACACTTTCTGAATCACTGTAGTAGCCCGTACGGAGAGGCAGGCCTTCGGTGGGCAGGGGAATGCAGAGTCACAGAACTCCTCAATGTTACACAACTTCTATATAGTACCTTGACTTAAATCCAAGAGCAAAAATTAACACTTTCCTCTATTTTTGGTGAACAACACATGTAACCTTAAATATCCTTTCCCTCTGGATTCTACCTAGGAATAGTCTAAAATTTTTTTTTTTTTAAGCCTTTCTAATTTTTTATCTAAGAGAAGGCATGCTTGGCACTTTTATACTTACATCATCAATGTTAATATTTCTTGGGATTGCAGGAAGATTCATATTTTTCATTTTTTTTAAAGATTTTATTTATTTGACAGAGACGTAGCAAGAGAGGGAACACAAGCAGGGGGAGTGGGAGAGGGAGAAGCAGGCTGAGCAAGGAGCCCGATGCAGGGCTGGATCCCAGGACCCTGGGATCATGACCTGAGCCGAAGGCAGACACTTAACCGACTGAGCCACCCAGGTGTCCCAAGCTTCATACTCTTTATTGCTCCTGCAATGTCAGCCTCAGATTTCTTCAGGGTATTTTGTGCACGTTACAGTGCACGTAACAATCTCACTCATGTCGGTCTCCAATATCGTTCCCCCAGCACCATTTCTGCAAAATACTGTCAACCTTGTCTACAGGGAGAATTAAATCCAGTTCAGACATTGTCAAAAATACTTGTCAAATGTTTCTAAGAAGACATGGATTAGATCTAAAATACCAGCTTCACTCTCTAAAGAATCCACGTGGAAGACAAAATATAATGCTGTGGGTAATGTCCATGAGTCCATTTGTTGTCAGATCCTCCAATTAATGACCCTCCTTCTAGGAGGATTACAAACATTTTCATCTTTCTTGGGTACCAAATGGAAAGTCTCCCTGATGGTTTGCTGCTGTGGGTCTTCACAGTCGGGCAGGTGGTACGTGGAGTGCCACTACTTTCCATGGTTGTTGAAAATGAGGGTCACCCTGATCACCGCTGGGTGGGGAAGGGCTGACCCGGCGGGTGCTGAGGGCCAGGCTGGGGCAGGAGAGAACTGCCCCCACCGGCGCATCTTGCTACCCATCCTCTCCCTACTTGAATTTTTTAGTTGTCCTCTTGTTTGTGGTTGCCATTGGTTTTGTTTGTTTACTTCTTTTGGAAATTTTCAAAGAAACATGACAGCAGACATAATGAATGGGTATAGAAGGGAAAAGAATGGGTACCATGAAACATCGCCTACCCCTCATCCACTTTCAGCAATTACCAGCATTTCCCAGGCTTGTTCCATGTGTTCCCCACACTGTTTTTTCTTCCTCTGGAGCATTTTAAAGTAAATCTAGATAGACACCATATCATCTCACTTATAATATAGGAATACTTTTTAAAGATAAGGGCTTTTTCTTTTTTCTAAATATGCCAACAGCGTCATCATCACACCTAACAAAATTTATAGTGATTCCTTAATAGCATATATTTTGGAGTAAAGTATTAAGTTTCCAATAATTCTTAATATAATTTTGTTTGAATTTTCTTATATTGGCCTTAATTGGCCTTCTAAAGACTGAACTAACATGATACTGAAGAAATAAATATCTATATTTGCTATGGGCTGAATGTTTGCATCCCCCAAAATTCATGTATTGAAACCTAATCCCCAAAGTGCTGGTATTTGGAGGTGTGGCTTTTGGGAGGTGATTAGGTCATGAGGGTGGAGTCCCCATGAATGTGATTAGTGCCCTTATAAAAGACCTCAGAGGGGCACCTGGCTGGCTCAGTTGGTAGAGCATGTGACTCTTGATCTTGGGGTCATGTTTGAGCCCCATGTTGGGTATAGAACTTACTTTTTTTTCCCTTGATATATGAATACTTTTTTTTTTAAGATTTTTTTATTTTGAGAGAAAGAGTGAGCCTGAGAACACAAGCAGGGAGAGGGGCAGAGGCAGAGGCAGAAGCAGACTCCCCATTGAGCAGGAAGCCCGCCATGGGACTTGATCCCAGGACCCAGGGATCATGACCTGAGCCAAAGGCAGACGCTTAACTGACCGAGCCCCTGAATACTTTTTTTTTGGTAAAGTATTTATTTTTAGTAATCTGCACACCCAACATAGGGCCCAAAGTAATGATGCCAAGATCAAGAGTCACAGGCTCTTCTGACTGAGTCAGCCAGGTGCCCCAGCTTAATTTACAACAATAATGACCACCACCCCCACCACCAGGGGCCCCAGAGAGCTCCCTTGCCCCTTCCAACATGTGAGCATGCACACGAATTAGGAAGCAGGTTCTCACCAGACACCAAATCTGCCTGCACCTTGACCTTGGGGTTCCCACCCTCCAAGTCCATGAGAAATAAATTTCTATCTTTTATAAGCCACGCAGTCTATGGTATTCTGTTATAGCAGTCTGAAGTACAGTAAGACAGTACTCACGCACCGGCCTTTAAGAAACTGAAGCTCAGGGGCACCTGGCTGGCTCAGTCCGTAGACTATGTGACTCTTGATCTCAGGATTATAAATCCGAGCCCATGCTGGGTATAGAGATTACTTAAAAAAATGGAATCTTTAGGGGCGCCCGGGTGGCACAGCTGGTTGAGTGCCCGAGTCTTGGTTTCGGCTCATGTCGTGATTTCAGGGTTGTGGGATTGAGCCCATGTCAGGCTCCACGCTCAGCACGGAGTCGGCTTGGGATTCTCCCTCCCTCTCCCTGCCCCTCCTGCTTGCGTGTGCTCTTTCTCTCTCTGTCACATAAATAAATGAATCTTTATACATAATCTTTGAAAAAGAAACTGAAGTTCAATATTGCCAAAAGTATGGCAAGACAAGTTTTGTCACTGCTTATTAGTGGGCATGTAAGCTGGTTAGCGTACCAGGCGGACGGCATGTCAAAAGCGCAATTGAAGGCAGTTGGATGAAAGGATTACTCACAGATGTGCTCAGAGCTGAGGGCTCCTACAAGGGTCGGTGAAGCACCAAAGTGGAAGAGCTGCAGGAAGTGGTTCGCACGGGCGCTCGCAGAGCCAGGGGAGGGGGCTCTGACTGAAACATGGCAGGAGGGGTAGGGGAGCAAGCCTGGGGCTCCTTCCTCCCACCCTCCCATCCTGCGCCTGTGTTTCCCACGGGGAACCTGACTGGAAGTCGGTGGGTGAAGACACTGTTGATACAGTTTTACAGAGGTCGGCCTCTGAAGGTACAGAGGGGAGTGGAGAGAGGCAGTGTGTATCTATCTAGGGGGCAAGCAGGTGATCCAACAGGGAGACAAGTTCACACCATCTACCAGTTCTATTTATTTATTATTTTTTAAAGATTTTATTTATTTATTCATGAGAGACAGACAGAGAGAGAGAGGCAGAGGGAGAAGCAGGCTCCCGCAGAGCAGGGAGCCCGATGCGGGACTCGATCCCAGGACCCTGGGATCATGACCTGAGCCGAAGGCAGACGCTTAACAATCTGAGCCACCCAGGCACCCAGTTCTATTTATTTTTGAAGATTCTATTCATTTATTTGACAGAGAGAGAGCACACAAGAACGGTGAGTGGGAGATTGAGAAGCAGGCTCCCCCCTCAGGCGAGAGTCCAATGTGGGACTTGATCCCAGGACCCTGGGATCATGACCTGAGCCAAAGGCAGATGCTTAACTGACTGAGTCACCCAGGCGCCCATATCTACCAGTTTTAAATGAACACCTTTGTATCTAGCAATTTGACTTCCAAGAACTCACCTTACAGAAAATCTCAATGTAAATCAAGTTGGAAAATGAAAAAAACAGGCTTATTTCGTATTTGTCGAGAGCTTACTGTGTATGAGGGACCAAGCAAGGCATTTTACACTTCATCCTCACAAGAATCCTATGAGTTTGGCACGATTACTACTGCCGTTTCACACTTAAGGAGATTACAGTTCCGTAAAGCTAAGACAGGGCCACAGAGTTAATCAGTGACAATACTGGGACTTACCCGCAGTCAGTCTGACCCCAGTGTCCGAGCTCTAGGGAAATCCACGGCAGCACTGTCTGTAAAAACAAAAGCCTGAGTACAACCCCGAGACGAGGTAAATCGATCATGCTGCATCTACACAATGAAATGCCGTGTAGCTTACAGAAGAATGGAGTAGGTCTACAGATACTGCCATGGAGAGATACACAGTACGTGGGCGGAAAACAAAGGCACAGAACGTTGTGCCCATTCGTACACAAACATGAAAGGTATGCAAGAAACTGAATAAGGGTTATCTTCTGGTTACCAGAACTCGTAATCAAGGGAGAATTTTCCAGTGTGTACCTTTTAGTCCTGTATTTTCATATATACATTATTTTTCAATAAATATGTGATTTTAATATGTCTTATTTTTCAATATGACTGAATAAAAAGTCACACACATCGCAGGCAAACACAGGTAAAGTGTCCAGAACTGAATAACAGGTAACATTAATAGAACACTAGTCTAGAGGGTTTTTTTTTTTAAAGGTTGTATTTATTTATTTGAAAGAGAGCAGAGTGAGAGAGAAAGAGAGGGAGAGCAAGAGCACGGGGCTGGGGGGGGGGGGTGGGCGAGGGCAGAGGGAGAGGGACAAGCAGATGCCCCGCTCAGCAAGAGCCGGATACAGGGCTCGATCCCAGGACCCTGGGATCATGACCTGAGCCGAAGGCAGGAGCTTGACTGAGCCACCCAGGCGCCCCTAGATAATTTATTTTTAACTAATCTCTACACCCAACCTGGGGCTCGAACCCACAACCCAGAGATCAAGAGTCGCATGCTCTACCCACTGAGCCAGCCACGCACTCCAACGAACATCTTTTTTTTTTAAACCTAAACACATCTCTTTACATTTATTTTAATTGAAGTATCAACCTGTTAGTTTGGAATTGGGATTCCAGCCTGGGGAGATGGTGGTGAATCCATACTGGAGAGTCCACTCTCCCTCCCACCTTGAGGAGACTCTTTAAACCTGAGGAGCACACCTCCTGTACCAACATGGACATTGCTGAGAAAGCTACTACGCTGGGCAGTGAGTGCTGGGCAGGTCTGGGACACCACCTGGACGGGCTGACTCTGATGCATTAATTAATCAACAGTCTGTACGGTTAAACTGCTGATTCATCTGTCCTCATTTCTTTATCTTGTCCCCAAGGACAACGTGCTAGGTTTTTCTCATCGTTTTGCTGGAATCACCGGTTTTATTCCATTGATTTAGCACTATAATTGCATCTCTGTCATCACCTCCTTTTTTTAAGAGAGTCAGGATTGAAGGGACTTGTTTACAGAGCACCGGTGGGCTTCTGTCCCCATGTCATTCTTACAGACGACTCTCTGAACCATTTGTGTAGTGCAGTTCGCTCACAATTTTACCGACAATATATATTTCAAATTTACTAGTCCCTATTTTGAGAATTAAACTTTCTCCTTTTTTTTTCTTCCCCTCAAAATTTGAGATTTCTTTGCCCAATCTTTCGGTTTCTCATGTGTCCTATGATTTCTCAAAGACTAATCCCGACGACTCAGCATATGGGCCGATTCCTACGTTATCCTATTTTGTATAGTTCTAGATACTTTAATTCATTTTAAACACCTGCATTATCATTTGATGCTTACACACTCTTATTGGGCTTCAATTCGTTCCTTTGTTAAAACTTGGCAGATTACTATAAACTTTGCTTTACAAGGAGATGAAGAAAAATCATGGGCTGTTTTCCTGGCTTATTGCCATCTCTTGGCATGTATGCTAATTCCATCAAAGTGGCGAAAATACTGCTCTTCCTGTTTTTAAAGCCAAATATGCTTTTACCAGCCCTTTCTCTCCCAGTGGGGTGGGAGGCCTGGAGAAAGGCTCCCTGTTGTCACCTCCATCCTGTTGTCCTCCTAGAAGAGCGGCTACTAATTGCCCGGACCCAGGTCGGTGGCTGGGATACTCTGCTTGTGGGAGAGGTCACCACAGGGCACTCTTCTACTCCCCCTGGCTGACGTGGTGCCCTCCAGGCAGGTCGGACATTTGTCATTTTTCTCTTCTGTTTACATAAAACCTCAGGCAGCGGTCTCAGTTCCTGCTTGGCAGAAAGATTTAGGTCCTGGGCCTAAATTGTGCCCCGGGGCCCCGTGGACCAGAGAGCTACAAAGGCCGTTACAGGAACCTGCAAACAAATGAAGGAGAAGTTGGTAGAGGTTCCTACATACACTGCTGACACATCTTGAGAGCCTTCAAGGGAGCAGAGATGGTTGGGCTGAGGCAGGGTTTGGCGTCCTGAGTCGTCCTCCAGGACCTGCTTCTTGAGTGTTCCCCTGAGCAGTTGCTCAGAGTGGCCCCGTGCTTGGTTTTTATACTGCTCTTACCATCTTGAAATTAGGAGCAATTTTCTTTAAAACGGGGACTCTCGTGATCATCCTACACTGGGCCCGCCCAAAGGATGCAGACAGTCCTGACCTGGACGTTACTGCTCACAGAAACCTTCAGCTTCTAAGGGGGAGGATAGAACTCTGTTGTAGGTTTCACACCACTGTGTAGGTTTTTGCTCCTATTGCATTCATTTCGAGGAAGGTACTCTCCCCTTTTATCTTCTCTACAAACCTTTTAAAATCCTGAACTTCCGAAAAAACTGTACTAGTCCTTCAGACGCCTCCCTTCTCTTTTCATTTTCACAGACATGCACGATTGGGGCTGGAGCTTGTTTTTCTAATTTTCTTAAACACTCCAGCGTCTCGAATCCAACATGAACATAGCTGGGGATATATGTGGCTTCTTTTCATTGAATTTCTTTTTCAATCTATTTTCCATAAACCTATTTCATATCTAACCCTTACATACCCCAAAGGAAAAAAGTTGCATTAGCAAATCTGTAAGACATATAAGACATCCTATAACTTCCCCGGCTTCTCCTTTCCATGGAGGGTAGCGCGGCCTTAGCTCTTCTAATTTCTCATATGCCTACTTAGACGTGCCTTGCTCGCCCACGACAATTCTCTTTTCTTTTTCATTCCGGGAGGAAGAAAGTGATTCTTTCACACATCCATTTCAAAATTATTTATCAAGTCTCTTGCAAGAAAATAGCCGTTCTCGGGACGGTAGAAAGTAACTTCGCTCTCTCTGATAGATTGATTCCTTGTGATTTCTCTCAAGGTCAGCGAAACATGGTCATCAGGCCAAATCCAGCACATGGCCTGTTTTTCTCTTGCCTGAGAACTAAGAATGGTTTTTTCCTTTTTTAAGGGTGGTAAAAATAAACAGACAAACACTATGCAATAAAGAAAGCCTAAAATACTTAGTATCTGTCCCCGTAGAGAAAAAACTTTCCCAAACCTGGATTTAGAGAACTGTAACAATCTGCCCTCCCTCTAAACAGAAGTCAACAGAAAAAGTTACTCTAAGCGTTGGCAACAATGGTCTTCAGCGTCTACAGGGTCCTGAATCCTGTGTTTCCTCTCTGTTCTTCCCGCACAGCAGCGGTTTACAACCATTTCTACTGTGCCTGAGAGCATCCTATTGGGCTCTAGGCCCTTGGCAAGCCCACAGACCTTTCTGAGGGAAGTCGTCCCAAACACAAGCTTTCCACATGAAATATTTGTGGCTTGTGCTCTTTGCCAGAAGCCAAGCCTGCTGTCCGGACAGGAGTCCAAGGCAGCCGGGGTAGAGGGAGAAACTCCCCTCCAAGAGGAGGGTACAGTGGCATTCTTCCCAGCGGGGATGCTCATGCTGGAGAACACCGGCAGACCCACCCAATCAGGCGCTCTCTTTTATAGGCCCTACAAATGCTCAGGTGTACTCAGAAGAGCCTCAAAAACTCAGGTTATTTGGGGCACCTGGCTGCTCAGTTGGTGGAGCGCGCAACTCTTGGTCTCAGGGTCGTGAGTTCGAACACAACACTGGGGGTAGAGATTACTTAAAATAAAAATTAAAAAATAAAATCCCCAGGTTATTCACTCAGTTCTCAGAGGCCTGTTGCTAATCTCGGCTTTGGAAGTAGTGTGACCCAGGGTGACTGGTCAGCTGCCGAGGGGGGCTGCTACACCACGTCTGGGCCCTGAGTCTCCGTGCCACGTACCCCCACGTGTGTCTCTTTCTTGCAGTGTACGTGAGCCTAAACAGTCTGCCACAGGTGCAAGCCTGCATCAGTTTCCCCTCTCTCCCGGGTGGGCTTCCTGCTACCACCCTCACCTCAGCAGCAAGCCTGCGCCTTGCTGAGCCTCGTTGCAGCCCTTCCTTCTGCCACGGGAAGCATGTCCACGTGGCCAACCCAGGAGGGGACGGGGCGGTATTGGCCGACACCCCGCAAGCCCGCACCTGGGTGGACTGCATAGCTATCCAAACTGCGTAGCTGGTCTTCTACCCTCACCATGGGCTAGCTATTCTAAACAGCGTCACATAAAATACTCCTGCCTGAGAACAGTCTTGCTGGTGGGTTCCAACCAACTGTAGCAGTTACTGTTGGGTTTTCCTAATATCTATGGATAAGCCTGAAATGAGCACTTTTTATTGTTCCTTTAATAAACATTGTACTCTCCATGCAGGTATTCAGAGACCTCCCAGTTATGTGGCTGGCATCCCACACCCCCCCCCCATCATTTCCTCTTTTTTAATTGTTTAAAACTGGAAAGTGACTCATATCCAGTCAGGGGCGCCTGGGTGGCTCAGTCGTTAAGCGTCTGCCTTTGGCTCAGGTCATGATCCCAGGGTCCTGGGATCGAGCCCCGCATTGGGCTCCAGCCCCGCATTGGGCTCCCTGCTCGGCGGGAAGCCTGCTTCTCCCTCTCCTACTCCCCCTGCTTGTGTTCCTGCTCTCGCTATCTCTCTCTCTGTCAAAAAAAAAAAAGAACATATCCAGTGGTAGTATTTAGTATTTTCCCCTAAATTGTATCTTTTGCATGCAATACAAAAGTATCAAAGTATTACTTTCCCCCCTTTTTTGTATTGTAATTTTTCTATCAAAAATTTTTTTCCTACTCACATATGTACAAAGTTCAAAACAGAAAATTTTCACTTTTTGCATTTACTCTCTGGTCATTTTACTATTAGCTTCATTTCATGATTCCTGAAAATAACATTTGTTAAAAAAAGATCCACTCTAAAAAAACTGGTACATGCAGACAATGGAATATTATTCAGGACTGAGAAGAAATGAGTCATGAAGAGACATGGAGGAAACTTAAATGCATATTACTAAGCGAAAGAAGCCAATCTGAAAAGGTTATGTATTGTTTGATTCCAACTAAATGAGCTGTGGAAAAGGCCAAACTACGGAGACAGTAAAAGGATGAGTGATTGCCAGGGGTTGTGGAAAGGGAGGGATGAACAAGTGGAGCACAGAGGAATTTTAGGGCAGTGAAAATATTCTGTATGATATGATGCACACATCATTACACGTCGGTTCAAACCCACAGAATGTACAACACCAAGAGTAAAGCCCGAGGTAAACAAACTATGGACTTTGGGTGATAAAGATGTATCAGAGCAGCCTCATGAACTGTAACAAACGTACCACTCCCACTCTGGATGCGGACAACCCAGGGATGGGGGCAGACGGTATATGGGAAAATTCTGTACCTTTGGCTCAATTTTGCTGTGAACCCAAAATTGCTCTAAAAAAAAAAATAAAGTCTTAAAAAAAATCCATTCTGGGACTGAGCTCAGTGCACCTCTGGGCGTCCCTCTTCCAGTCCCCCGTGTTTAACTCCTGTGCTCTCCCGCCCTCCCAGTGGCCACACTGGCTTCCCAGCCTTACCTGTTTTTCCCTTGCCCCCTGCAACCTCTCCCTGGCTCCTGGCTCCATTCTCGCAGCATGTAAACATGCTCAAGCATTTTCCTGTCTTGTCTTCCCTCCCCTGCCAGACTGCTCTAGAGTTTTCTGTGCTTGCTGGTTCCACAGGTTCACCTGCTCCTCTATCCTCCATCCACTGGTGTGTGACTGCAGTCCCCACCTCCAAGATGCCATGCTCGCCTGCTTTCTCCTGCCTCCTGGCTTGCTGTCTTTTCTCCATCTGTGTCAGACTTAGAGCCTGAAGTCCTTACATCTCCCGCTCCACAACGTCCCTGAGGGATCTCAGTTACCTTCAGAGTGAGGACACCTAGACCCAAAGAGTGCAGAGATCCAAGGTCACACCGTGTGACAGCATTAGAGGGTCGTGTTTAATCTAAGTCGACTGTGTGCTGGACACTGTGTTGGAGACACAGCTGAGAATAAGATGGCATTCGGCCCCCTCCGACTTCTGCAACCTGCAGAGCCCTCCCTTCTCCCCCCATTCCACCCCCACCCCAGCCCCCCGTTCCACTGGGCCCCGGCCTGTCTAGTTTCAGGTCTAAAATGTCCCTTCATCTGAGACGTCTTCCCTGACTGCTCTTAAGACTGGCTGGGTTCTTGCCTTGCTGTGTGCCTAACACTGCCCTCTACCTACTCCTGTGCATTTCTTACTATGCCTTGTAATCGTTCACTTATCTATTCTTCCCCACGGGCGCCTCCGTGTCTTACGGTTGTAAGATCTTTCCTCTGCTTGAGCTGAGAAGAACAGAGCAAGCCGTGCTACTAGGAGCCACACCAACTCTATTTTGGGCAATGGACAATAAGCTCACCGAGGGCATCAGGCCTGCATCTGCAGGTTCTGTCATGTCCATGATACCGGGCGCACTACCTGGCATACGGTAATTACTCAGAAAGTGTTTGCTCTTTGAAGAATGCACGGAAACATGAATGAACCACTTGACTTTATGCTAAATGTTGGAATGGAACTTTGAGAAATACCCTAATTTCTTGGGCAGAGAAAAATAATAGAGTAGGAGGGCTATTCTGTTTGGAGGTAGACAAATGGACTAGCCAGCCTCTGTGGGTCCCTACCAATCCAGTGATTCTGAATTTGGAAGTAGGATTTATTTTTCTTTGTTACTAAAATTCTAAAGAACATTGCTTTGCAGAGATATTAATGAAAGGATAGTTCGCACAATAGGTGAGAAAATCAATATAGTATATAGCTTGTCAGATGCATGAGTCTTTCAAATTCAAGTTCTGCTTTTAGTTACATTAGATAGTATTGCCACCTAGTGGGTAATATAAAAATTCTTCCTGGAACTACAAGCCATGACTATTTGGTAAATTATTGTGAATAAGGTGATTAACATTCTGAAACTGAACCTAAACAAGCTATTTCAGGTCTCTGTTGGCCTGGTATTTCCTGTAACTCAGGAGATCTGACCGACCTGCTTATCATGAAGTCAATGGAAATTTCTAATAAGGAAAGTTCAAGATTTCTTTGAAACTTTTTGTCTTTAAAATACATTCCACTCGGGCGCCTGTGTGGCTCAGTGGGTTAAATGTCTGCCTTCAGCTCAGGTCTCTGGGTCCTGGGATCAAGGCCTGCATCAGGCTCCCTGCTCAGCAGGGTGTTTGCTTCTCTCTCTCTCTCCCTCTGCCCCTCCCCCCTGCCCATTCTCTCTCTCTCTCTCTCTAATAAAAGAAAAAAAAATACATTCCACTAAGAGTGCACAGAGCACTGTGTTCAAAATGTACTTGAATTAATTCTTTTCTCTACGTGGTTACATTACCAATTTAATACACAGGATTGCTTTAGGGTTTGCTTTTGTTCATTCATCTTCACTTAATTTTTTCCAACATTTTATTATAAAATTTTCGAACAGGTAAGCTGAAAAAACTTTTAAAGATTTATTTATTTATTTATTTGAGAGAGAGAATGAGATAGAGAGCATGAGAGGGGGGAGGGTCACAGGGAGAAGCAGACTCCCCGCCGAGCAGGGAGCCCGATGCGGGACTCGATCCCGGGACTCCAGGATCATGACCTGAGCCGAAGGCAGTCGCTTAACCGACTGAGCCACCCAGGCG
>NC_138376.1:2530074-2569771 GCF_054177405.1 Leptonychotes weddellii | reverse complement strand
TTGGTGGGAACACAAGCTGGTACAGCCACTCTGGAGAACAGTATGGAGGCTCCTCAGAAGGTTGAAAATAGAGCTACCTTATGACCCAGCAATTGCACTCCTGGGTATTTACCCCAAATATAGTGATCTGAAGGGGCACCTGCACCCCAGTGTTTATAGCAGCAATGTCCACAATAGCAAAACTATGGAAAGATCCTAGATGTCCATCAACAGATGAATGGATAAAGATGTGGTATATATATATACAATGGAATATTGCTCAGCCATCAAAAAAAAAAAATGAAATCTTGCCATTTGCAACGACGTGGATGGAACTAGAGGGTATTAGCCTAAGCAAAATGAGACAATCAGAGAAGGACAATTATCATATGATCTCACCGATACATGGAATTTAAGAAACAAAACAGAGGATCATAGGGGAAGAGAGGAAAAAATAAAACAAGATGAAACCAGAGAGGGAGACAAACCATAGGACACACAGAACTCTAGGAAACAAACTGAAGGTTGCTGGAGGGGAGGGAGGGAGAGGGAATGGGGTAACTGGGTGATGGGCATTAAGGAGGGCACGTGACATAATGAGCACTGGGTGTTATATAAGACTGATGAATCACTGACCTCTACCTCTGAAGCCAATAATACATTATAGGTTAATTTTAAAAAAGAAATAATCATAACAAAAAATAAATATTACAGGGAAAAAAAACTTAAAAAATGTATTCTTTTCATTAAGAACAAGATGAACAGATTTTCCAAAAAAAAGGGTTTTTTCTCCTCTTGAGAGGCTTTTTAAGCTTTTTAAAAGTAAGCTCTGTGCCCATGATGGGGCTAGAACTTAGGACCCTAATATCAAAGGTCACATGAGAACCATTTTAAAATGTAGGAACTGCTTGGCTCTTCTTCTAATACAATAAAGTTCAAATGACCACAAAAAGGAAAAGACAACACACATGGCAGGACTACTCAGGTACTTGCCCTGATCAGTCCTGGAGTGCATGCTGGCTACTCCCGCTCTGAAGTGAGGAGCAAGCAGTTGAGTAGAGTAGACTAGGAAAGCTGAAAGCTTTCTGTTATGGGTTGAACCCACCCCACCAAATCATAGGCTGAAGTCCTAACCCACAGTACCTCACAATGTGACCTTATTTGAAGACAGGGTCTTTATAGAGGCAATCAAGTGAACACGATAGGGTAGAGCCTGCCTTACTCTGTTTGGGCTATTATGGCAAAAATACCAGAGACTGGGTGACTTAAACAATAAACATTTATTTCTCACAGTTCTGGAGGCTGGGAAGTCCAAGATCAAGGGGCCTGCAGATTCTGTCTGGTGAGGGCCTGCTTCCTGGTGCTTCTTGGCCACCTTTTCACTATGTCCTTACATGATGGAAGGAGTGAGGGAGCTCCTTGGGATCTCTTTCATAAGGGCACTGATTCCATTTATAATTACTGCCCAAAGGTCCCCACCTCCAAATAGTATCATATCGGGGATTAGGTTTCAAAATTTTGGAGGGACACCAACATTCAGTCTATAGCAGATCCTAGTCCAATATAACTTATGTCCTTACAAAATGGGGAAATTTGGACACAGAGACTGATGCAGGAGGAGCAGGATGGGAGGAAGAGTAGGGAGAAAGTGGCTATGTCCAAGGGTCAGATCCTCCCTTTACAGATCTCACAAGGAGCCAACGTCTGCCACTAGGAAACAGAGCTGCAGTCCTTCATCTGAACATAACGCTTCACAGTTTTTGGTTCCTTTGAAACTAACAAGACATAAGGCACAATTTGCTCTCTCCTTCATAGAAGATGTTCCTACTAACCCATCAGCTGAGCATGGGGTGTAGTGTACTTCTAGGCCTTCCCATTTGAAGGGAATCCAAGTACATCCTCAGTCAAGGTCCAGGGAAGGCTTTCTTTCCCATTGTGGTGCCTCATTTTAGGTAAACCTGACTGAGCCATCGGGTGCCCAGATATTTGGTCAAACATTACCTGGGTGTTTCTGTGAGGGTGTTTTTAGATGAGATTCACGTTTAAATAAGTAAACTGAGCAAAGCAAATAGTCTTTTGTAATGAAAGCCTGACCCTCCCCCAGCCCCATCTCCTCAATTCCCTCCCATAGGAGAGAATCCTCCTGCCTGATGACCCTTGAACCGGGACATAGGCTCTATAGAAGCTTCAGGCCTTCATATTCAAACGGGGACATTGGCTTTGCAGATTGTGGACTTGCCAGCTGGCGTAATCATGTGGGCAAATTCTTTATATCTATATCCATCCTACTGGTTTTGTTTCTCTTGAACAAATACCTAATACACCTGTCCTCCCTTATGTAGCCAGCAATTCATTCTCACCACATAAGCTGACTCAACAAGTTCACTTTTATAAAATTAACTCTGTGAATTTTGTGACAATTTTCTCCATGCCCAAATCCTTAGAGAAATGGTCTGGGTTTAAGAAATAAAATATAAATAAATATCAAAGGAAAAGAGAGATTAAGAAAACAATTTCTGCTTGGAATGCACTTGTTTTGAAAAAGGAACACAGACAGCCCATTGTGAAATTTTGGCAGCTTCTTTATACAAATGACAACTAGCAGATCTAGATATGTCTTTTGTAAATAATGAACTTCTCAGGATCAATACTCATTGTTCTGAAAAGTGAAAGTTAAAACACCCTTTTTTAAAAAAACAAAACAAAACAAAAACACCCTTTTAAAATTACACTGGGGCGCCTGGCTGGTTCAATAAGAAAAGCATGCAACTCTTGATCTCAGGGTCCTGAGCTTGAGCCCCACACTGGGTGTAGAGATTACCAAAAAAAATAATAATAATAAATTTTATGGGGCGCCTGGCTGGCTCGGTTGGAGGAGCATACAGCTCTTGATCTCAGGGTCATGAGTTTGAGCCTCATGTTGGGTGTAGAGATTACTTAAATAAAATGAAAGAAAGAAAGTGAGAAAGAAAGAAGTTAAGCTTTAAAAAAAAATTAAAAAAATAAAATACAAATACAATGAAAAGAAAAATTACATATAATGGCTTATTACATATAATGGTGTATGTTCATCATGGACTACATTCACTATGTGTTTTTTCATTTCCTTGGTACTTTATAATCACCTATTTACTGCCTTTTATCTTAAAGCTGATTTATCATCATTAAAATTAGTATGTATCTCATGTTATTAATTATTAAAATGTTACCTTAAAAATAAAAACACTAGGGTGCCTGGTTGGCTCAGCTGGGAGAGCATGACTCTTGATCTCCAGGTTGTGAGTTCAATCAAGCCCCACACTGGGCATACAGCCTATTTAGAAAAATAAAAAAATTAAAAAATAAAAACCCTAAATCTGATAAATTGTTTGCATCTGAATTTCTTTTCTGCTCTCATTTTTTTTCAACTTTGTGCACATTTCAGGTAACCTAAAACGTAAATTCAACTATTTTAATATAATTCACAGTAGAGGAACTGGATCACTACAAATGATCCTATATGAGCTTTTTGAAAAGACTGTAATAAATTGTTATGTGTTCCCCCAGGGAAGCTTTCAGAAAAATAGGGATTATCATGTAATAGGCAATTTCTGAACTCTGGCTGAAAACCTTGGGAATTTAGTTTAGCCTTAATAAATGATAAATTTTAAAAAGGTACATGTCCTCTCAGTTGGTCCTACTGCCTTTCATTAACATTTTAATTTATCATTATTCTTTATATCATGTTAAATGACTGGTTTTGTTTTTCTATTACAGTTCATTATTGTGCTTCTTTTTCTTTCCTTCTCTTTCGGTAAACTGATTATAAATGTTCTTGGGCAAGACACGAACAAACAGCTCTCTACTGCACAGCAATGTGGAAGTGGCTAATAGAAAGATTACAGAGAAACATCCGTGAATTTTTTTTAAACTTGTGCATGTAACATTGCAGTCAACTGAAGGATTATACACGAGCCAATGTTACTGCACAATCTCATCCGATCAATACCCGTAGTTTCCTTAGTGCAGATAAGACTACAGGATATTTGGATGTCTAGGGCCAAATTCTGATTAAATGACAACCACTTGCCACTTTTTTCCAGATCCCTACAAAATTGTTTTCCCTATAAATTTGTTCTTCAAAAACAGTATGAAAGCATACACTGTAGAGACATTCCCAGTAGTGTGGGGGCTTGAGGATCTTCTGCCTCTGGAGAGAGGAGTATTTTCAGAACCTCTCTCTTTCCATATGTGGACTTCGAGTCAGGAGATCCGAAGTCTGTCTGTCACCGGCTAGTGGTCTGAGATCTTGGGCCTGTAATTTAGCCTCTCAGTCTTGTGAAGTAGGGAGTAGAAAACATCTACCTGACAGGGCTACTAAGAAGATTCACTGGGATGACGCATGTTGTGTTATTTTAGCACAGTCATGTCTCACCGAAATACAGTGTGAGACACAAACGTGAGCTACATCGATCATTAATTTTTTTTTCAGGTAGCCATATTTTAAAAAGTAAAAAGAAACCAATGAAATGAATTTTAACAACACTTGCATTTAACCCAGTATATCCAAAGTATCATTTCCACATGTGATCAGTACAAAAAATTATGGAAATGTTTTACATTCTTCTTTTCACACTAAATCTTTGAAATTCAGTATGTATGTTACATGATAGCATATTTCGATGAACACTAGCCACATCTCAAGTGCTCAATAGTCACTGTGTGACTAGTGGCCACCCAACTGGATAGTGCAGGTACAGACCTGAATTAGTCACATTAACTAGTTGATCATTTAGCAGGCAAAGCAAAAAGGATCTAACCTAAGCTGGTAAAATGGTTGTTTCAGACTCTGGGAGCCTCACGATTTTTCCTAAAGCAGGAATCATCTCCTTCGGTATGTTGAATTAAAAAAAAAAAAGTCAAGCAATACTGAAATGTATAATGTAAAAGTCTCCCCACACCATTCCCAAACTAAGAAATACTATTAGCAACTACAGATAACATTTAGGTAAGTGGGTTTTGTGATACTTCTGGAAAATCACCAATTCTCCTATTGCTCCTCAGGTTTTTAACCTGGTGACCTCATGATTCTACCTCCTTGGTTTGCTTACCATTTTCTTATGGAAGAGATTTGTCTTTCCCAGTTTTTTTAGTTCTGTTAAGAAACATTATGAACTTTGCTTTATACTCTACCCAGTACAGGCTACCTGAATAGAACGTTGTATATACTTACCATTTTGGGTCTTTCCAGCGATGCCTTTTTATCATGCGGCTGAATGAAGAAACTGGAAGTCAGAGTTACTATTTTGACTGGCTGGCGTTTCACAGTCAAAAGACGCTGTGCTTGTACCTGGCACTGGTCGTCAGGATTCTCACTTTGGAAATCCGGTCTACGGATAGTTTTCCAATCAATGGACTGTTTCCTTTACGAATTTAGATTTTATGTATGTCTCCCAAACAAAGCCAGGACCACAGCACTGTGCTCTGTACATTGTGAGGTCGGTGGAAGAGAAACTGGTGAGAGGCAGGAGGTGGGCAGGTGGGCAGGTGGGCGCACAGGTGAGACAGCTCTGCCCGAGAGCGGCGCTGTGCGCGGTGCGGGGCAGTCCTCCCTCTGAGAATGACAATCCCAGGAAAAGTCAAGGAATGGGAAAACAGACTCGCGTTACGGTAGATGTACACAAAAGGCCAGACTCCGGTGACCCCAAACGTGCTATGTCATAGAGGAGCTGAGGATTTTGCAGACGAATGATAAAGCAAAGCTACAGGTGTCGCGAAGGGGACCCCGCTCCTTGCATTCCCGCGCCAGATCAGTCCTGGGCGCGTGCCGGGCGCTCGGTGAGCGGCGGCAGGAGCAACCGACGGCCGAGTCCAGCCTGCGGAGCCCCCACCGAAGCGCAGCACAGTCAGGATGCACGCAGCCGAAATACAAGCGCCCGGAACAC
Organism: Leptonychotes weddellii; assembly: GCF_054177405.1. NCBI lineage: Eukaryota > Metazoa > Chordata > Mammalia > Carnivora > Phocidae > Leptonychotes > Leptonychotes weddellii. The sequence goes on along the minus strand of NC_138376.1, from coordinate 2,563,868 downwards.
AATCGGGAGTCCGCGCAGCCACGGCTTCGCCGACAGGTACGCCGGGCGCTTCCGATACGACAGTTTGTTCTCCCGGACTGCGTGTCTAGTGGGAGAGCTTGCCCCGCCCCCTGCCCTTGAAAAGGGCAAAGAGAAGAGAGCATTGCACCGAGGGGAGAATTCCGAGGCAAGGTCAGAGGGCAGCGACCGCCCCGCCGGCAGAAACCCCCGGACGGCCCCGCCCCAATCCGCGCAACTCCCACCGCGCAGGCGCAGGAAGGGGCGGGGCCGAGGGGCGGGGCCGAGGGGCGGAGGCGGGAGGCGATTCGCAGGATCCGTCTGGCGTCAGCTGGTCACGTGGCCGTCGCGCAGACGAGCGGAGTTCGCCAGCTTTCCCAGCGGTGGTGGACCGTGTGCGAGGTGCTCCGGCCGCAGCTCCCTGCGTCCGCTACGAAGACCGAGCGCGCCCGTCCGATAAGCGTGAGAGAGGTGGGAACGCGGGGGCCGCTCCTTTGACGGCTGCCGGGCCGCGGCCGGAGTGGACGTTGCGGGGAGCGCGGGGGAGGCAGGGCCCCGCGGACGAGGGGGCTGCCCCATTGGCTGGGTCGGTTTTGGCGCGCTCTCCTGTCCGCGCTCCCGATTGGTTGGCGGGCGCGTCCCGGACGCGTGCCCGCGGTGGGAGCCCCGGCGGGAGCCCTGGCGCGCCGCCCCGAGTCCCGCCGACCCCCGGCCTGCGGTGGGAGCCCCGGTGGGAGCCGCGGCGGGAGCCCCGGCGCGCCGCCCCGAGTCCCGCCGACCCCCGGCCTGCGCGGGGAGCCCCGGTGGGAGCCGCGGCGGGAGCCCCGAGTCCCGCCGACCCCCGGCCTGCGCGGGGAGCTCCGGCACGCCGCGTCGTGGCGCTCGCTGTGCTCGGAGCCTGCGGAGTCCTGCGTCGCCCGCTGAAACGACCGATGGTCGCCGATGGTGTCTCCCGTGCATCTGCGTCTCCTGGGGCCCCAGCCCCGTCAGGGCTGCCGACCGGAGTGTGACAGGCCTAGGAGAGACTGCGCTGGGCCAGGGGCTGCCACCTGTTTGAACCGTGGCCCTGACGGAAGCTCACTGCACATCGCAGTTCGGGATGCAGCCAGACGAGGGAACGGGAAGTTTCACGAAGCCGTACTTGCGCCTCGCATGCTGTGCGCTCGGTGTTCTCTCGTCTCTTCAGTTACATTTTTCTAAACAGTGTTCGAGACCCAAGTAAACGATTTGGGGATCCCGGGCTGCGACGTGCAGTTTGAGAAAACATTGCTCAGTTTAGTGGGTCCCCGTCAGCATTTGCCTAACATGAGATAGAAGTGAAAATAAGGTGCATACACCATTAGGGGCTTTTTGGTTTAAACACTCGTCTGTGCTTGTGCTAGGGCACGGTGTAAATGTCTGAGCAGGAGGTGAGTCACAGTCGAAGTCTGAAAGCCGCTGCACCGAGTAAAGGCATAATCTGCAGCAATCAAGATGTTTGGCAGGCGCAGACCTGCCCAGGCGGTTCGGAGGTTGGGTTTGGAGCGAGTCTGGCCCAGTGGGCTGGTTAAGCACGTTGCGTAATCCCTTTATCTTCTGCTCCCTCTTCCTTGCTTCCCGCAGTGTCTCAGTTCATGGTGATGGTTAAACATTCCCTACCAATGTGAATACATAATCTCAGATCGGATATTAAATCACTGCAGACCTATTGCTGGCTACCAGAGCCAATTTTATTATAGCTTAAAACTGCCTTTGAAACAGCAAAGTTAGAATGCTATTTATTTTTTAAGATTTTATTTATTCGTTTGAGAGAGAGAACAAACGGGGAGCAGCAGACAGAAGCAGAGGAAGGAGACTCCCCGCTGAGCAGGGAGCCCAACATAGGGCTCGGGTCCCAGGACCCTGAGATCATGACCCAAGCCGACCTGATTGAGCCACCCAGGCGCCCCTAGAATGCTATTCTTTAGGACAGACTTGAGCATACCCACGTACCTGGTGACCATTTATTGTTTTGCTTTTCTTGGTGACCATTTCTCAGGTTTTTTTGAGTCCTCTGTTTAATCCAGGACACCACAGTGTTTTGTAAATTTGTTTAGAATACCTAATTTTCCTGTTGTAACAAGATGTTTCTAACCAGAATTATTGTGTGTGTGTATGTAATATAGATAGTAAGAGTCACGAACTTTAGTCCCTGTAGTCATTGATGGGGCTGAGTTTGGGTACAGTGAGAAAAGATCGTAGTTTTACTGTATAGTAGTAATGAGTTCTATGATTGTAAATACTTGTAAATACTTGAAACAACAAAAAAATCTAAACTCCACCTTCGGGTGCAAACCACTTTCTGTTTATGGTATAAATTACTAGTTTTTTGTACTTCACCAGGTGTATAATGAATCCAAGTATGAAGCAGAAACAAGAAGAAATCAAAGAGAATGTAAAGGTATGTGATAGAATCACTTTCATTTGTTGAAGAAAGCATGTGGTTAGAAGCATTTTGATATAATTTAACTAAATTTAATCTGGCTATTGTTTCTATAAACTTTGAAGTGCCGAGCTTTTAGCTAGAGGACAAGTAACACTAGAGAACTTTAAAAAAATTAATTAAGGTTGAACAGGTAAGTTTTATGATCCCATTACATGGAATCTCTTTCCGTTTGTTTAGGTCTTAATTTCTTTCAACAATGTTTTGGTAGTTTTCAGAGTATTGAGTTTTATACTCCTTTTGCTTAATTTTTTCTTAAGTATTTTTAATGCTACTGTAGATAGAATTGTTTCTTAAATTAAATTTTCTGTGTGTTCATTGCTACTATATGGAAAACAGTTGATTTTTGCTTTTTGAATTTGATCTTAAATCCTGCAACCTTGCTGAACTTATTAGATCTAGTAGTTTTTTAGTAGATTCCTTAGGATTCTCTGTAAATAAGATTGTGGTTGCTTTCTTTCCACTCCTCCATTTTATAAAATGACTTTACTAAAATCCTTTGTATCTTGAGAATTGGTGTCTTTGACTAGAGACACATTTTGCGTTACAGTGCATGTGTGTCCAGAGAAGATCATACTTATTACCATCGAACCTGCTTGTTTTGCTACGCTTTTTGAATCCCAGTATGATGCCATCACTGGAAATCTTATCCCAAATATTTATTCGTATAACAATAAGAACAGAATTTAATTTTGAATTTGTAACTTTGACTGATTTTGCTCTTAAGGTTCTAAATGAATTTACAACTTAACAAGCTTCTGCCACACAACTTAGAGGGTGAGGGTTCCCGGTAATGAGACCACATCTTCAGGAAAACTACCATTTCTAATTTAAGATTTAAATTAAATAGAATAAATAAAAGCCTTTCATAAGTGATAGCAGATGCTTTCTGATAGATGGCTTACCTTGCCTTAGTGTCCTTACATTATTTTTCTTAAATAATAACTGTGCATTGATAATTTAAGTCCATCTCTTTCCATTTAGGATGATGACATTTTCCCACTGAGCTTTGTGTGTGTGCTTAAACTTTTTCTTATGAAAATTTTCAAATATTCAAAAATAGTCAATAATATAATAATCTCAACTTTACAATTTTCAACAGTTATCAATATATGACTAATCTTGTTTCATCTACATTTTCATTCACTCCTCCTTGAGCCACATAATTATTTTGAGGCAGATCCCAGACAGTTTATATCATTTCAGCAGATCTTTAAAGAAAAATGTAATGTGTGCTAGCTAGAGTACAACTTTAAAAGGACTGGGTTCTGTTTGATTCTTGATTTAGCCTCCACAGCTCTGACGTTGGGTGAATTATTTAGCATCCCAGCCTCAGTTTACATCTCTGTAAAAGAAAGAGATTGGACTAAAACTAGATCTATAAGAGTGAATTATAGGAGTTCATGGATTTCCTACCAATTAGGCAAAACTCCATGTGAGTAGTGCTCTTGTGTGCATTTTTTTTTTTTTTTGAGAGAAGGGTTCCCAGAATCCCAAATGGTTTTCTAAAAAGATTAAGACCTATTAATATCTAAGAACCTGAACCTCTTGGCTCTAAAGAGTCTGGTATTCCAATGCATGATCTGTATGAAGAGAATGATAATAGCCATATTCCATCTTGGGGGCTGGGTGCTTCAGGCTTACATGTACAAAAGTTAATCCTAAAAATGGCCATTTTTTTGTGTGTGGCATTGATTTATCTGGCTTCTTTGGCCATTATTAGTAGCAAGCATTTAAATAAATTAACACCTCCTATTCTTCAGGGTCCAGAGTTAGGTTTTCTTCTGTTTGTCTGTGGACTAATCTATAATCTAAATTACATCTGAAATGTTGTTGTAATATTTGTTCTCAGAGTAGCTGGCATTTGTTCTTCAGTTCAATGGTGAGATAATAATCGGCAGTAGAAACTGTACCGTGGGAAAGGTGAGCTCTCGTCCTGTGAAGTACTGCATGGAAGCAGAAACTTTCCCACGCTGCTTCGGTGTCATGTTCTTGCTGCCCTTGTTTGAGTGTTCACCATTGTTTGCTATCCCATGGCAGCAGGATAACTAATGATTTTTTGCAAAAAGAGAGAGCGCTTTCAGATCAGGAAATATATGGGAAGCTATTTACATGTTATAAGGAAGGCTAAGTTTTTTCCAAAACAGTAGTGTGGGCAAATTCACAGTATTCTCGTGTGCCTCTGGCATGGACTTTGTGGCCGTCTCCTAATGAATGGGCTTGAAGCAAAACTGCTTCTGCAGTCAGGTGAAGATTGCGGGGGGCGGGGGGGGGTTGTCCTCTTCGATGTGTTTTTGGTTCTGTATAAAGGTTGTGTTCTTGAAAATTGTATTCCTTTGGTGAATACATATACATGTGTCAGGGGATAGTTCCTATTTAAAGGAAGTCTGAGATGAATCTTTTTGAGTAGGGGAAGAAATATTTTGCAGTGTAAATAACCTTTTTCCCCCCGTTTATCCCTTTTGTGGGTTTCTACTGTAAATGTTATGATGTCTGGTAGGTTTCTAGTTTCTGTGTGGCAGATCTTTTTAAGAGGGAATACAAATATTCCTGTTGTACTGCAGTTTCATCAATATGGTCTGAAGTATTAGAGCTTAGAAATTTTGTTATATTTTTTAACTGGATGTGATTAGTTAACAAGATGACTATAATACAGCATGTATTGAAATGGAAGGAGAAAAGCTACTTGTGTCAAGTTTGGGTAATGTGATCCATTAGGCTTTCTTTAAACTTTATTATAATTTAGGGAAATAACAAGTTTGCTAGTTGAAAAAACCAATATATTGCTCCTATTTAATTATATAGCAGACCAAATACTAGTATTCTTAGTGTTTCCTTTTTCCTAAATTATAGGAGTATGAGAGTAATAACCCGTATAACAACTGAGTAACCAGATAATAAATTTCGTTGACTTTTAGAATAGTCCTGTGCCAAGAAGAACTCTGAAGATGATTCAGCCTTCAGCAGCTGGATCACTTGTTGGAAGAGAGAATGAGGTATGTGTTATCGGGCTAGAATGGTACAAATGATACTAACTTTACATTAAAGACCTTTCCAAGATGTCCTTGATCCGGAGATGCCTAGGTCATTGAAACTTGGAAATAATTCAAGAATAACGATTGTGTGTTTCTCTCAGAAATGGTTTTTGTATTGATGGTTCAATTTAGGAAGTTCAAAATTGGTATGAAGACCTACAGTAGCACTGGGATGATGTAAGAAGTTATGAGTTAGCCAACAGGAATAATGTTTGATGTTTTGGGAATAAAATGTTACAGTCATTCATTTACCCCTGTCTGTAAAGGATAAGATCACAGATGAGGGTGTCTAGACTTTTACAGGTCTGAAAATACGGCCTTTCTGTGGTACTCAGTTATTTAAACAAAAAAAATAATTTCAGCTAAGCCTTAGACCTAAGTCTAATCTAGGATAGTTGCTGCAAATAAAATTCCTAAAAAATAACTACATTTTGGTAGAGTTTTAAATTTGTGATTCTTTTAAAAGATCCAAAGATTTCAGACATATGAGTGCTCTGTTTTTAATACATACATGATAAAACCACCCAACTTTCTTGTTCATTAAATCAAAATAAATGAGATTGATGTATGTATTTTCATTGTAGTTGGTTAAAGCCTTGTCCAAAAGGAAACATTGGAACGACCAGTTAACATCTAAGGCTTCCAGCTCTGGAGTTGTTTTTGTCCCAGAACATAGTGAAAATAAAAATTTTAGTGAAGTTACTCAAGAAGCGTTTGATCTTATGATTGCAGGTATGAAAAAATGTATAACTTTTCTTAAATGTTTTAGTTAATGATAAATTTAAATTATTAATATTAATAACTAATTTAATATTTAATTATTTAAATATTAAATAAAATAACAAATCACTTATGATACTGTTACAAATCCTGCCCACAGCCTCTTAATCTGGAGACTCTATTAGACATTTTATTCAAATGTTTAGATAGTTGAAAATTTCTTATGGTATATACTGTGAACAGGCTTTACTGTTTGGTAAGATCCAAATATGGATGAAATATTAAAAGGTTAGTGATTAATATGACAGCTCTGACATTAGATTTTCTTAAGTGTTACAAGACTTGGAAATTGTCTTTTCAAAAGAAAGTATCTAGAGAATGATTTTGAAGAAAGGAACTTGCACATAGCAGAAAATGAAGGGACCCAGCAGCAACGTGGCTGAGCTAGAAGGAGCCTGTTGTTCGTCCTAGTTCTAATTGGAATGGCGGTGGAAGTCAACAGAGGAAGCTGGTGATGTTCTATAAAGCGTTGTGGGAACATTTTTTTTGTAGAAAAATCATTGGGTTTTGACAGTAGCATATAATAGTATAATAATATTTTCAAGGTTTACATGAAAACGTTAATTTATTTTAGAAAATCCATCCTCTCAATATTGGAAAGAAGTGGCAGAAAAACGGAGGAAGGCGCTCTATGAAGCACTTAAGGAAAATGAGAAAGTACGTACTGACTATAGTCTGTGGCAATCTTCAACATTCCAGGATTACTTTCCTTCTGCTTGGTTGGAGTGATACAAACTAGCTTTAATGTTGGTCTAAGACAAGTCTAATCAGAAAGGGAGCTCTGTTACCAGAACTGTTACACCAAAGGAGCTCATCGAGAGCCAGAGTAGCACTGTTGTTAGGAACTTTGTGTAAATGTGTCTGTCGGTTATTCTCCGTTACGGACTTGGAGGCCTGGTAGTTTGGTTTCTAGCATGGCAGATCTGTGGAATACTGAACTTTATTTATGTCATACAGCTTCACAAAGAAATTGAACAAAAGGACAGTGAAATTGCCCGCCTGAAGAAGGAAAACAAAGAACTGGCAGAGGTAGCAGAGCATGTGCAGTATATGGCAGAGGTGATAGAGGTAGGTATTTGAACACTCACCTGACTCAGAATCCTCTGTTTTTTCATCATTTGAGGTAGCAGTGTAATCAGTAAGTGTGCGGGCTCTGGAATCAGATTTCCTGGGTGTGAGTCTTCGCTCCCTGCCCAGCACCATCACGTTTGTTGAGTCAAGCAGGTTATGTATGTTGTCAGGGCTTCATCTTCCTCATTTGTAAGATGGGAGTAAAATATGCACTTTGTAGGCTTGTCATGAGAATAATGAGTTATAACGATGAAAGTGGAGAGAAGTCCCTGCCCATAAGAGCCCCGATGACTGTTAGATAGTATTATTATCATGAAGCAAAAGAACATCTATTTTCTTGTAGAAATATAAAAAGGAATTTACTTACATATGGAAAATTTTTCTTTCACAGTTGACAAGTTTTTTGACAGGTTTTAATATAACAAATGCCAGTGTGACATTACCGTTATTTATAAAACTGTTAACTGGTAAACTAAAGTTTGGTGGTCTTATCTGACGTTTTATTTGGAAGAAGCTAATGTGTTTATAAGAACTAGCCTGGGGTTGGGTGGGTGGGGGGCCGGGCGCCTGGCTGGCTCAGTCAGTTAAGTGTCCGACTCTTGGTTTCAGCTCAGGTCATGATACCAGGGTCTTGAGATCAAGCCCGGCATCAGGCTCCGAACTCAGCAAGGAGTCTGCTAGAGTTTCTCTCTCCTTCTCCCTCTGGCCCTCCCCCTGTGCGCTCCCTCCCTCCCTCCCTCTCTCCCTCTCTCTCATAAATAAATCTTTAAAGAAAAACAAAGAATTAGCATGACGACTTCACTTACAGTATTGGACTAAAAAAGTAGGTCTTAAACTTACTCACGTTTTCGAAAAATCGTATTACTGATAGGAAGAAAGTTTTTCAAATATTAGCTTTTCTTGTACTGAATTGCTTACATTTTAAAGCCGTGACAGACTTACTGTTCGAAGTTTTCCCTTGGAAGTAGTGAATAGCTCTCCCAGCTGCCCTGAGTGTGTCGGTCCACTGCAGACTGGAAATCAGAAAACCTGGTCCTTCGCTCTAGGTAGCTCGAGAAGCACTGACTCGAGTGGACTGTGGGGCACGTCAGTGCTTTAAAAAGATGAGCAAATCGTTAGGCGCTGTGACTTCGCTGAAGTGGGATCTAGCATGGTGGAGACCTCGATAAAACACCTGACTGTCCGTGAATGTAATTGAGAGCCTTTACGAAAAGGACCTCTTTAGAACATTGAGGGTCAGTGATGCCAGCACACTGCTAACGGACTTGGCCTGGACAGTGTTGATAGTAAATTGTTGGTTTATTCTTTCAAAAGAGACTGCATGAGGAACCTCTGGGTAACTCTGAATCACCAAACAGTCAGGAGTGTGACTCGGAAGAGGAAACCGGTGAGGACTCGGACGTGGAAGCCCCAGATGTTGGTACGTGTGCTGAAGATGCTGTGTCTTCCTCGAGAGATGCAAAACCATGTGTGTGAAAGTCACGCTTGTCTGACTTGAGAAACTTACTGCCAGAGTTTACCTCCACTAGAGCTCTTTGTAGCAGAGCAAACAACTGTACTGCGGAGTTGGAATCAGACCTCCTTGTTTGAATCCTGGGACCCCCGTTGCATTAAAATACAAATACTATGTATTTTTAATCTGTGATGTTTTATGTAAATAGCATTTTCTCAGTGGTCAAACATGACTTGTGTATATGATAAATAAACTTCAGTCTCTTGTTGAGCATTGTGTGTATCTGGGAAGAATGAAGTATAACCAGGCTAGAGAAAGTGTGTCTGTTTCTATGGTTTTATGTTGTTTTCTTTCTGTTGCTCTGCTATCTTGGAGAAAATGAATTTATCCTTTTTTTTTTTTAAGTAAGCTCTACACCTAGCATGGGGCTCAAACTCACGACCCCAAGATCAAGAGTTGCTTGCTGTACTGACCGAGCCAGCCAGGAATTTTTTCTCTCTCTTAAGACTGAGATGGTTGAGGTTTTTACTCCCAAGTCTGGTTGTACTTCAAGCTCATTGTAGGGACTGTTGATTTCCATATACTCTTACTCAGTACTTCTGATGGTGGAGTGTGAGAATCTAGTATTGGACGCTCCCCACATGGATCTGAGTAGCCAGGAAAAGGCCCAGTTGGCTGGTACAATCTGACTCTTCTTGGAAGCTTAAAATGGTGGGTGATTGTTCCCTGGGGGGGGTGGGGGGGTAAACATTCACTTAGATGCAGGGAAAAAGCCAGGGGTTGTGAAATTTTCTGTTCACGTATTTCACATATGTTACAGTACAGAGTATGTATATTGAGGAATGAAGAAGGGTGGATTAATTAGGGATTTCCCATATGTACTGTTTCGAATGAAGAACAGGAGAAAGGAAATTGTTTACAAAGTACATAGCTTTGGGATGGAATATGTTCTTTGAGAAGCATACCAAGTACTTTTTATATAGATGGGCAATAAAGAGCTTGTCGAGCTTTAAAGGATTCCTTTAGGCAAGGTGTATTTATCCTTACAGAACTTGAATGTTCTTACCTCTCATATTGAGTTAGTCTACCTCAGTGTTGATGGTTAAAGCTTCTACTTCAGAGCCTGAACTGAATGCTTTGAAAATGGAAGTGATATTAATGTACAGCAACATTGTCCAAAAAACTTCGGGATGTGGGAAATACCTTTGCTACCGAGCATGGTGGCCAGTTCGCCGCACGAGGCTGTTGAGCACGTGAAATGTGGCTAATGTGAATGAGGAACTGAGCTTTGATTTATGTTCAAGTAGCGCATGAGGCTGCTGTGTTGGTGCAGCTCTCTGTTTTAGGTATGGGACAGTAGCCTAAGATCCAATTAAGACGATACATTTTATGCTAAGTGTTTTTTACTACAGTAAAAAATAATTTAAAGAATATTACGGGTTAAGGGTAGAAGGCAGTCAGCCAAGAGGCTATTAGAATGAATGAGAGCTAAGCAGAAGAGGGTGACCTGGCAAATAGAAAGTATTTCTGGAAAATGCGAAAGATGGATTGCCAGGATTTGGTGGTGGGGAGCAAAGGGAAAAGGGAAGTGAGGACTTTACAATTTAATGTAAAAGCTATCACTATTAATCTAGAAGAAAATAAAGGGAAAAATTATAGTGACTGGTTTTGGCAAAGATTTCTCAAAAAGGACACAAAAAGTACAAATTCTCTAGTAAATTGGACTTCATAAAAATCAAAAACTTCTCTTTGAACGAAGAGAATGAAAAGATAAGCCGTAGACTGACAGAAACTATTTGGCAAAATCTCCAACAAAAGCTTTGTATCTCTAAAGAACTCTTAAACTCAGTAAGTAGACAGCCTAGCTTCTAAAATGGGGAAGATTGGGACACTTGACCAAAGGGTGTATACAGCGGACCAGCACGTGACAAGATGTCTGCAGCCTCGGTCGTTAGGGAAACAGCTGTCAGAATGCAGCTGGCAGAATGGAAACATGACCATACTGTGGCGACATAGTAAGGCCATGAAGCCAGGGCATCTTCTCCGTACTGCTCGTGGCCACGTTCAGTACTACAAATGCTGTGGAAATGGCCATTTCTTAAAAGCTAAACCTGCATTCCTTAGGATCCAGCCATTCCACTCCCAGGGGTGCTTACCTAACAGAAATGAAAGCATATGTCCACGTGAAGACTAGTCGGCACATTCTCAGTTTTATCTGTAGTAGCCGAAATGTCCACCAGCAAATGAAAGGATGAACAGATGGTGGTGTATCCATACGGTGGAATACCACTCAGCAATAGAGTAACAGTTGGCATAAACAACATGGACAAATCTCAAATGATGTTGAGTGGAAGAAAGCAGGTAAGAGTACCTGCTGTTTGCTTCCATTTAGATAAAACTAGAATCTTGATGGAAAGCAAATCAGTTGCCTAAGGACCTTGGCGTGGTTTTGGGGAGTGATTTTTAAGCCTCCAGGACCTGGGAACTGTGACCCTAGATGATGGGGAATTTGGAAGAATTTACTTAAGATGATGAGTCTGATTTTTAATTAGGTATCAAATGCCAGAACACCTCAATGAAATGCCTTAAAGACGGTCAGCGGTCAATCACACCTGGCAAGTTAGCATAACTTACTTGAAGTTGACTTAAAAAATTCGGGAGAGGTTCTGTAAGGATAACGGCAACAGGTTAAGAATCAACTGGAAAAACGTTACGTGTGAAGCCTGGATTAGACTGAACTTGTCAGTATATTCTATAAGGTCAGTATTACATACTAAAGTAGCCAGGATAGCCCACAAAAGGGTTTGGAGCAGGGGGAAACGAGAGCCCTGGTAATACAAATGGACAAATCCTAAATAAAATGGTAAATCTAATCCAGTTATATACTGAAAGAGAAAACATGATGACCACGTTGGGGTTTATCCCAGGGATGCGAGATTGTTTCAGTATTAGTACACACTTGAAATTCTTCACATTGAAGGGCAAGAAAGCCCATAATCCTAATAAAATAGCATCAATAAAATTTAACAGCTGGGGCGCCTGAGTGGCTCAGTCGTTAAGCGTCTGCCTTTGGCCCAGGTCATGATCCCGGGGTCCTGGGATCGAGTCCCACATCGGGCTCCCTGCTCCGCGGGAGGCCTGCTTCTCCCTCTCCCACTCCCCCTGCTTGTATTCCCTCTCTCACTGTGTCTCTCTGTCAAATAAATAAAATCTTTAAAAAAAAAAAAAATTTAACAGCTAAGCCAGGAAAAGACTTGATAAAAAGCTATCTTCCTACGCCTAACAAACATGGTGAATGATTAATGGTGAAGCTTTAGAAACAGTTGTAAAGTCACGAACTAGAGAAGAATGGGCCACAATTATTACTAATTATTTTTGAGGTCTCAGCCTGGTGCAATCAAATCAAAGAAAGCTAATTATGGGAAGGAAAAAGAATTCATTTACATAAGAAAGTCCCAAGAGCGACTAGAAACAAATTAAGTGGCCAGATTTTAAAATCACCTTAAATTAATTGCTTTTCTATAAACGAGCACAGACAAGTTTAAAAACAGTGGGTATGGGGGGATGGTGAGAGGATCTGTGATGAGAAGTAAATGTTACTAAGATGTGGCAAAAATATTCTTAAAAAGTTCTGGGACATGTTCTGTCTCTTCCTGCCTTCCTCAGAGTTCTTTTTAAAAAATAGAAACTGTCTACTGTGAACAAAAACGGAATTCACTGGAAGAACAGAATGGTCCTGAAGAAGCAGAAACCAGCATGGGGGACCCTCTAACAGGTGCTCATTGGCATTGTCTTAGTGCTGATTTTCTCCCCTTTCCTGACATGGCGAGATTGGCGTGGCCTGGCTTATGTCGCTGCTCCTTGGGAGGGCAAGATGGCTTGGCTGACAGTCTCTTAAGATGACACCGTGGGCCAGCTATCCCCTCGAAATTGCAGTGTCTCAGAAGAAAGAATTGATTCTAGTTAACCAGACACAACACATGTCCACTACCCAGCCTTGGGCCCTTGCAACTTTGCTCTGTTTAGAAAACTCCCCCGCTAACCCTGTCGCCTTCAAGAAACCTCAGTTGAATTTTAGGTTCTAGCTCATTAGGTCATTAGGTCAAGAAGGATAGGAGTTGGCATATTTGAGCTCCCAGGGCCTCTGGGTGGGATAATTCTGAGGTGCGTGTGTTGTGTATTTACCAGCAGGCCCTCAGCAGGATCACAAGTACCGTCTACTTATGGTGTAACATTCTTGACCACACACCTACTCGCTTTCTTCCCTTCCCTGTTGCTAGTTCCTTAGATCATCTTCCAAATACAGTTCCTGCACTCAAATTCTTGACTCAAGTCTGTTCTAGGAGAACTCAAATGTTGGGGAAGGATGAAGTTATAAGGGGTAACAAAGGAAAATTTAAAACTAATTATTAGAACTTTGGCAAACCAGTTTTAAATTCAAAGCTTAGCATAAAATTACCCCAAAGCCCAAGTCTAAGCCTTATGTTTTACCACCTTCAACTTCCAGGTGAGCCAGAGACCAAAAAAAAGAACTTGAATACAGCAATATAGCCAGGCTGCCTTTCAAGCTACACCTCTGTAGATAAAATGTTAACCCAGAGTTCTCTAAGCATTGTCAGAAGAGGGGCCTTAGCAATTTCTGGTTAAGCAGGAGAGTCAAACACAGCCGTTTATCTCCTGTGTCTCCCTAGATCCCATTAAAGATAATAGTAAACTACAATCAAAAACTAATGATGTAACGTATGGTGACTAACATAATAAAAAAAAAAAGAATCCATATTCCTACTAAAAAAATAATAATAGTAAACTACAAAAGACATAATCTCACCCTGATGAAGACAGCTAATAGTAAAGAAAAGATGAGGGAAAGTGACAAAGCAGGGCCCAGAAGTAAACTTAAATGAAAATAATAAATATTGCCAAGAAATCCATTTCTAGAAATCTATTCCTATGAGAAATCTATGTACTCACACGTGTGAAATGATCTATATTTAAAGTTATTACAACTTTAACCTATCAAAAGACTGGGAATAATCTAAATGTCCATGCTTAAAATTATATAAATTATAGTTCAGTCATACAGTGGAATACTCTGATGCAGTAGAAAAGAAGAAACTCTAAGATACAAAAACCAAGACCAAGGATAAAGTATTGGTATGTACAACAACATTTTTCACAGAGCTAGAACAGATACTCCTAAAATTTGTATGGAACCACAAAAGACCCTGTATAGCCAAAACAATCTTGAGAAAGAACAAAGAAGTATCACGATCCCAGATTACAAGATCTACAACAAAGCTGTAGTAATCAAAACAATATGGTACTGGCATAAAAATAGACACAGAGGTCAGTAGAACAGAACAGAGAGCCCGGAAATAAACCCACACTTGCATGGTCAATCTATGACAAAGGAAGCAAGAACATACAATGGGGAAAAGAGAATCTTCTATAAATGGTGTTGGCAATACTAGACAGCTACGTGCAAGAGAATGAAACCAGACCACTTTCTTACACCATACACAAAAATAAAATGGATTTAAGACTTAAATGTGAGACTTGAAATCACAAAATTTAGAGAAGAAAACATACCCGGTAAGTTCTTTGACGTCAACCATAAAAACACTTTTCTAGGTATGTCTCCAGAGGCAAAGGAAACAAAAGCAAAATTATAGTATTGGGACTACACCAAAATAAAAATCTTCTGCCCCGCCAAGGAAACCATTAACAAAACAAACAGGCAACCTACCGAACGGGAGAAGATACTTGCAAATGATACATCCAATAAAGGGTTAATATTTAAAATAGGTAAAGAACTTACACAACTCAACACCAAAAAACCAAATAACCCAATTAAAAATGGGCAGAGGGCCTGAATAGGCATTTCTCCAAAGAAGAATACAAATGGCCAACAGACACATAAAAAGATGCTCAACATTGCTAATCACCAGAGAAATGCAAATTAAAACCACAAAGAGATGTCACTCTATGTATGTCAGAATGGCTAAAATAAACACAAGAAATAACAAGTGTTGGTGAGGATGTGGAGAAAAGTCACTGTGGAAAACAGTATGGAGGCTGCTCAAAAAGTTAAAAATGATCCAGTAAATTCCAGTACTGGATATTTACCCAAAGAAAATAACATTAATTTGAAAAGGTATATGCACCCCTGTGTTTATTGCAGCATTATCTACGGTAGCCAGGATATGGGAGCTGACAATTACACAGTGTGAAACTATGGAGAGTGGTTGAACAGCTATAGAGAGTGGGAATCAATCAGTGAAACTAAAGCCACAAAACAAAGGAACAAGACTCCAGGGAAAACAGAGTTGTACGAAGAAGAAAATCACACTACGCGATATGACTTAGCCATGAAAAATATTGAAGTATTCCTATTTGTTTTAATTAACAAGTTATATAGTTAATTAACAGTGATATAGGTAATGCATCCTTTTTTTAATTTAAGATTTTATTTATTTATTTGAGAGAGCGCTGCAGGCAGAGGGAGAAGCAGGCTCCCCGCCGAGCAGGGAGCCCGATGCAGGACTCGATCCCAGGACTCTGGGATCATGACCTGAGCTGAAGGCAGACGCTTAACGACTGAGCCACCCAGGCGTCCCAGATCTTCCAATGATGGCATGATTATTCCCGAGAGAGGAAGAGGAGGGCATGTGGACACAGGCAAGGGACAGGGTTACAACCCTAAGTCTTATCTGTCATATTAAGAAGTAAAAGGAAAAATACCTAAAATTGAAAAAAAAATTAGCAATGTATAAGGGGCGCCTGGGTGGCTCAGTCTGTTAAGCATCTGCCTTCGGCTCAGGTCATGATCCCGGGGTCCTGGATCGAGCCCCACGTCGGGCTCCCTGCTCGGCGGGGAGCCTGCTTCTCCCTCTCCCTCTGCCTCTCCCCCTGCTGTGCTCTCTCTCTCTAATAAATAAATAAAATCTTAAAAAAAAAAGAATTGGCAATGTATGTGAACTATTTACAGCTATGGAGGTAAGTAAATACCAGAAGAAAGAGCCAAAAGAATTCCAACGGTTACCTCTGGGAGTGTGAATCAGGAGGGAGTTTGGGGATTGCTATTTTTCTGTCAGAGGCCTTGGGTTATTTGACTTTTTAAATCATGTTCGTGTATTACTTTGAAATACAATAAATTTTAATTTAAAAAGCATTTAAAACCACAGGCAGGCAGCTCCGCCGCACAGACCTCCGAGTCCAGGTGCTTGTGGGACCCGAGTTGTGTTTAAGTATTTATTTAAAAAAAAAAAAATCATGTCTCCTTCTGTACTTAAGCACTATTCTCTTTTGCACAGCCGAATATTTACAATTATGTTTCATGTCGGGCATTCTGCTGCAAAACCATAAAAAAAACGGGACACAGGAAAAAAAAAAAAAGTAATTTCTGCCCACGACCCAGTCTCTCAATGGGACTACCGATTTGCAACCCTTAATCTACCCCGGTAAATGGGATGCTAGCTGGAGAAACTCTGCGCTCACAAAAGCCACCGTGGATGAGAACATAACAGGTGCGCCGCAGGACACAGCTTTGCCTGGTTGAAGGTCTGGGAACACCTCCCCCACCCCCGCCCGCGAGAGGCCCGTGAGTCCACGTGGTGTGATCCGCGTCCCTCTCAGCGTTCCTGTAATAAATACAAGCGGGGATCACAGAACGACACCACCAGTTTAGTAAAGGCGGAAGCATCAGGCTGGGGCACAGCCTGGTCAAAGCCCATTTGTGACAAATGAAAGCGCATAATTCAACCTACGGTGGCCGCAGCGTCAGCGAGAGGTGACTGTTAGTGTAGCTGGAGAAGCGGGTGCACATCCCTTAGGCACTTGGGATAAATATTACCTTTTGCAATAAAGCTTTTCATGACCCCGGGGAACACAGAAGTCAAGTGCAGGTTTTCTGTTACCTATCCCCTAAGGATCCAATAGGGAGGGTGCACATCTTGGTAGGAAAACCCAAGGGCCTACCTTCAGGCTGTCTAGGGGTTGGAGCAGGCGGAACCCCACCTCCATCCAGAGCTCCCGCAGGGGAGCTGAGGGCTGCTTTTCTGGGGTGTTCATTCCCCCAAATTTCCTGCTGGCCCGACATACAACAAAATCATGTTCTGGTGGCCAGAAGAGCCTCTCGGCTAAAGGCGTGGCAGCTGGAGGGCCGGCACTGAAATCATCGGGGCTGAGAGGCTACAGGTGGAGTAACAGTGCCCTCTACAAGGGGTAACTGGGGGTTGGGCTGGGTGCCTTGGCTGTATGTCATCTAATAACCCCCAAAACATACCATTGCTCCTAACAGTTATATACATAACTCATCTTTCAATGAATCCCCATATTATGAACTTAATTTTTCTGAGGTCATTTTAAAGAGTGGCCCTTTTCATACGTGTGGTTATTTCAGTGACCGTTGAAGATTTATATAGAATTTCTTAAGTACCTAAAAGAAGACACCGAAGAAGACTATATCGACTTTTTATTATTTATTCCGGTTTTCCAGGCTGTGGTATAGACAGCTGCGTCAGCTGCATTCGGAGAAATTAATTCCTGTGAAAACCAATTAGGAAATACAGCACCTCTGCAAAATTCTCAGGCCACCCAGACCAATTCTCAGTCGCCAGTATTTGCAAGTGATATTTCAGAATACTGTAGTTTTTAAGCTCCTTTACGCAGGACAAGTTATTGCACGTCATGACGGAGAGAACATAGCAAGTCCAGAATTTAACAAGGAGGCTGTTGTTTATTTCACTTTTGGTCGTAGAGTCGAGTTTGTCCTCAAAAACCTCAACGAGGATAGGAATAAACTTCAGATGTTTGGCCCTCTTCTGGCTGACGGGGTTTAAGTAACACCAACACGCTATACTCTGGAGCAACAAGATCTTTACCTTTGGTGCCATGTCATGATCTTTCAACAAGTGAGCTACTTCTTTCATGTACTCAGCTGCAAATTTCCCAGCAGCTGGTCCTCCTGGAAAACAAGTATTTGCATTTCAGAAGTATTGCTAGCAACATTTGAGTGCTGATGCCTCCATATTCTTTCTGCTGTATACTGACACGTTGACTCCTGCACTTCCCTAGGCAAAGCCCTGGAAATTCCCTGCCTGCATAAGCCTCCTCCCTCGTTCCTTCATTCAAGCACCCGCCCGTCAGTATCTCAAGGTGAGCAAAACCGGCGGTGCTCCCTCATGGTCTTATTCCGGATTCTCTGTCTTCAGTCCTTGAAAAATACCTAGAGTGTTAGAGCAAACAAAAAGAAAAACCAAAACGCTGCCTTGCAAAGCCAGCAGGGTCTAACTGATGAGAGAGAGGCTTTTCATGAGTTGTCCATTGCTATCCCGTTCTCTCTGATTTCTCATCTCTCAGCCCAGCTCTTGCAGATCGGGGAGCAACGTGACCTTAAAAGATTTTTCTTGCTTTGGTTATGGACCCAACCTGGTCCTAGACTCTACTTTCATCATATACCTGAACCCCAGATTTCCCTCGTGCAAATCTCAAACCCCAAGAAAGTAGCCGAGAAAACATGGGATGAGGACTATTGAGACGGGAAGAAGTAGGTGGCATGGTTGGCCAGATTCTGGCCACTGGAGCTGTGAACCGGCTTGCATTTCTCTTATTGGCACTCTCACAGTCCCACAGGCCCAAGGATATTCTAGCCAACGATAAAGCTTTCGTTGAAGCCTGGGCATAAGCCCTTCCCTGCTTCCCACCAGTATAACTAAGACTACATAACATCAAGTTAAGGAATTCTGACCCTCTTATAAATAGCTAGCTCTTCCCCCAAATGGCTAGACAGGCAACTGGCCTTCTCAAGTGGTGGGCTCCTTTTCTCCTTCCTTCACACAGGCATCTCCGGTCTTCCTTCTAGCTCTATGCCAGTGGTTCTCACCCATTCTGGCCCCTAGGACCCCTTGGTCCTTGAAAATGGTAAATGTTTTCTCTCATGGACACCATTTGAAAAATGTAGTCTCTCAAACTCCCATCTAGGTAACTCATTTTACCCTTAAAAAAGAGATCAATCTATCTCTGATAATTAGAGCTACCAGCCAGAGCTTCTAATCAAGAGACATGTTGTTGAAATGAATGGATAATGAAGAGGTGGTATATATATATAAAGGAATATTACGCAGCCGTCAAAAATGAGATCTTGCCTTTGCAACGACGTGGATGGAACTAGAGGGTATTAGGCTAAGCGAAATAAGTCAATCAGAGAAAGACAATTATCAGATGATCTCACTGATAGGAGGAATTTGAGAAACAAGGCAGAGGGTCATAGGGGAAGGGAGGGGGAAAATGAAACAAGACGAACCCAGAGAGGGAGACAAACCATAAGAGACTCTTAATCTCAGGAAACAAACTGAGGGTTGCTGGAGGGGAGGGGGGTGGGAGGGATGGGGTGGCTGGGTGGTAGATATTGGGGAGGGTATGTGCTATGGTAAGCGCTGTGAATTGTGTAAGACTGATGAATCACAGACGTGTACCCCTGAAACAAATAATACATTATATGTTAATAATAAAAAATAAATAAATAAAAATTTTTAAAAAAGAGATGTGTTGTTGAAGATTATCTATAAAATTTCATTGTATATCCTGAAATTTATTAGGAAAAAAACGTGGGAGTGAGTTTAAACCTGATGATTACTAGAGCAGTGTGTGTTTAAGCAGTTTACCACTTAACTTTCTGGCCAAATATACATTAACAGTTGCTTTTCACTGATGTACTGACTGTCTTTCCTGGTAGGTGTTTTAGTAGCATTAAGCTCTTAATGATTTTTCTAAGGTAGTTTCCGCGTGACGCATTTTTACAAGATAAAAAATAAAATCCCAAGTGCTTTTACTCTGTGTTGAAATCATATTACTCGGTGGGAGTTACATCAACTCAGTATAGATTCTTTGATTTTTTTTTAACATAATAATGAGAACTTCGTTAGGCAATTTCGGTATGTGTGTTTTTAACTAATAAAAGTGGGAAAATTCTCCGTCATTTACTTGATGGACTCACTCTTGCAAAACATGAGATCCTTGAGAAAATGATTGGCAAATGTCTTTGGTCGTACAAAGACAAAGAACTAAAACTTTAGGCAAAGGAAACGTCCCGGGCATCTAAGACCAGACCTCTGAAAAGTCACTAACTTACGGTGTTATAACAAGCAAAGAGATTTCGGAGGAGCTCTGTGAGGCCAGCTGGCTCAGTCCGTACCTGTGAAGGCCAGCAGTCCAATTCGGTGCGCAGCTTGAGCCCTCTTCTCAACAGCTAAAGATTCATCCTTCAATAAATGGCCAAGCACCACGATTTTTTCTTTGTGAAAAATACTCTCAGCGGAAGGGACATCTCCTTCCTCCTCCTTCTTCACGAAAAAGGGCTTGACAGTGACATTCCAGAACTTCTGCACACGCCAACACAGCCCCAAAAAATAGCGGTAAATCCGCGTCCAACACTGCACATAATAAACACGGGTCTTAGCCATCGCGTGGAAAGAGCCAGTGGTGGTTCAGCAGCCGAAGTTCATAGTCAAGAACTCTGGAATGCATCACTTAGCAACCCTGGAGAACGGAATACACCAGTCAGGGGGAAGCAGGGATGCCTTGATTCTTCAGGCCGGCATCGAAGGCCGTCTGCGATTTCAGCTACACCAAGTTTCCTTTCACTTCTCTGGGTGCGTAGCATCTCGGCTTGGACCAAACCGGTTCCCCCTCACGCACATGAGGCGCATTCCTGCCTTTGCACCTTTGCTTGGGCAGCGCCTGCTAGCAGTTTGCCTGTTTTACTTTGCTTATTCCGACACGTACTGAACCTCCTTCCGTAGGATTATCCCTGTTCTGCTTGTCACGTAATCAGACTTTTTCTCCACATCACTGATGTCCTGTATTGATCCTGTCTCGCTGAGAAAATAGAAGCAGGCTGAAGGGCACTTGCACAGTTGTCTTCACTGTGCCCACCTAGCTGCATCGTGCACACGGACCCCTGCTGTCCGGTTATGGACGCCCTCTCCATTCATGCAGCATATTTCAGCCACCCCTGGCCCCACTCAGGGAGATGGCTCTACAGCTCTTCTCTTGCCTTAACTAATTTTTCCATCGCGACTGGATCGTTTGCATCATCAACAAGCATGCTGTACTTTTTCTCAGTAAAAAAGTAAAACACTTTCTTGACCTCATATAACCCCTCCACCGAGTTACTGCTCTGCGCCCCTTCATACAACAACTCTTCAAAGAGTGGCCATACTTACCGTTTCAAGTATTCTTCCATCCTCTCTTGGATGTACTCCAAAGAGAGATTTCCAACCCACGAATCTACTGGGATTGCTCGTCAGCGTCACTGATGACCTTCATTCTGCTGAATCCAATTCTCGGTCTTCAGCATTTGACACTTTCTCCTTGAAACGCCTTTTTTGCCTAACTTCTAAGCTGTCGTACCCAATTGTTCTTCTGCTTACCACCCTCCATTTCCCTTTGCTGGTTCCACCTCTTTATGACCTGTAAATAGTGGAGTGTCCCAAGCCTCAGGCCTCATAGGCTCTTCTTTGTTTTGATCTATACTTCCTGGATAAACCAGTCTCCCGGCTTTCAGTGCCATCCATAGGCTGAAGACTCCCAATTTTACATATATATATTTCAAACATTTTATTTTTAAATATGTCTACTCTCAATGTGGGGCTCAAACTCACGACCCTGAGATCAAGAGTCACATGCTCCAACCAACTGAGCCAGCCAGGTGCACCCCCCTCCCCCAATTTTATTTTTAACTGGATTTCTCACCTGAACTCCAAACATATTCAGTCGTCAACTTGATAGCCATCCAGCTGGCTGTCTAAGAGGCTTCTCAAATATAACATGTCCAAGTCAGAATTCCTGGTCTTCCTCTCTAAGCCTGCAGCAGCTCCCTTTCTCTGTCTTGGAAGATGGCACCCCATCCTTGCACCTGTTCGGGTTGAAAGTTTTGGATTCATCCTTGGCTTTTATCTGTCTCACATTTCACTTCCAACTTATCAACAAGGCTCTGCTTGCAAAGTAGAAATTTGGACCTCCCCGTCCAGATTTGGGATCTTCTACAAAGTGTACACGCCTGGACTCTTCAAATACATCAAGGTATGCAAGCTTGAGAGGAAAGGGGGTGCGGGGCTACTGTTGTAGATTAAAAGAGCCTGAAGAGACATGACAAACATGTAACCCACCGTTGGAGCCCTGGATCCACACCTGTGTGCATGCACGTACGTGAGCACGTGTGCAGATGCAGTAAAGGGCAGGAATGCGACAGCGTGGGAAACAGAGACATGCATTGTCCAGCACGGTGGCCACAGGGGCTTTGGAGCACGTGAAGTGTGACGAGTCTGAACTGATATGGGCTGTAAACGTAAACTACATACTGGATTTTGACGACTTAGTATGAAAAAAATGCAAAATATCATACTGCTAATTTTTGTTATTGATTACAAGTTGAAATATTTTGGATATGTTAGGCTAAATAAAAGATATATTACTAAAGTTAACGTCCCCTATTCTCTGTACTTTTTAAAACGTGGCTACTAGAAAATCTAAAACCCCAAGCATGGCTCCTCTTCAAGGCTTTTGTGCTTATTGTTACCTCTGCTTGGAATGTTCTTCCCGGAGATATCCACATGGTTCACCCCATCAGTTCCACACGTGCAATTTTCTGTCAGACCTTCCTGGACCACTCTCTTCTACCCCGTGACCTTTGCCCTGTCACTTGTCCCATCCCCAGCCTTGTACAATTATGACTGCCTTCCAGATCTTGTTTTCTCCCCTTGCCAGCATATGAGGGCAAAGATTTTTATGCCTTTTGTGTTTTCTTCACTGATGATCTGCAGTGCAAAAAACAGTCATATTCTTTGAGCGTACACCTCATTCACAGTAAGTATGCAAAAAAAATTACTTGTTGCATAAATGAGAAATTAGAGATCTAGTTTTTAGCAAACACAAAGTATACTTAGAAATTTCTCAAAATCAAGGTAGCATTTATTTAATAAGAGATATTGTCTCTGGGAAAATTTCAGGGATAAAATTCTTTATTTTTCTATTTGACTAATTTGCTTTTCGGATACAGTGAGAAGTGCTGGTGTTGTCTGCTGAATGGGGGTTTACAATTTTACTTTATAATTTTGTGAAGTAAGGAAGGCAATTCAGTTAAACAGTATAGAAATGAACCTTATAGAAAAAAAAAAAAAATCTCTTCCTGCTGACTCAGCAAAAACAATCACTGGTATTTGATGTCAGTCGGTGAATACTTGCGCTCACAGCTGAATGCGAGGGGCCCGTCTGTGATGATGCTGGTGGGGTACGGGCTGGGGGCACACACAAATAAATGAAGGCTCTTTTCATCTTCAGGGGGCTCATGGTCTCTGCTCATAGATAACACGATTCTGAAACACAGCTCTTTTTGCTCCCATTAGCTTTACAATAAATCTGAGAGGGCAATATTATGATCCTCATTTACAAGTGAAGGAATTTCAAGATAATGATAAATTCAGGTTGAGAATGAGGTGCACCGTGTTGTAGAAATGCCAGGTGAAGGAGGGCATGGGAAAAACATAGAGCAGGCTCTGCACATGAGACTAATAATTCAAAAATAATTTTTATTTTAACTTACATGATTGAAAGAGTGATGGATACAAATGCCACAAAACTAAAAGCACCCCCTTCGAGCAAAAATAAAATGCAGAATTGAATACAAAAGATATGGAATTAATTACTCATGCAATATTCAAAAAATTAGAAAAAAACCCCAAACAAACCAAACAAAAAACTCTGTAACATTTGTGATTTGACTTTCTGTAAAAAGAATCATTTCAACCATTTAACATAGACTATAGACTATACATACTAACCATAGACTGTACAATGTACCTTTAAAATGAAGGATATATGCATATATATAATATTTATAAATATACAAATATATATACACATTATGACTTCACAGTTGAAAGAACTATTTGCCAGGAAGCCTGGCAAACAATTTTTACTTTTTTTTTTTAAATTTTTTATTTTAAGTAGGCTCCACGCCCAATGTGGGGCTCAGACTCATGACCCTGGGATCAAGAGTCACACGCTCTACCAACTGAGCCAGCCAGGCACCCCAACAATTTTTACTTTAAAATGGAATACGAGTTGTTCTTAAAGGTCTTGCTAAAATGTAAATATTTAAAAGACACCTAAATGATATTTTATACAAACACGTCCAGAATACAGTTGATATTCCACAGTTTAAATAACACTCACACATATTATTTTGAGATCTTGGCATATCCCATCATGTATACTCTTAAGAGGAAGAAAAGCTATTGAGTGGTCTTGTAGTTTATTTAGAGGACTTGCTACCCTGATAGGGAAGCAATAAAGGAAGCTGTTACTTTAACTATTTGGCCAAGAGATCCCACCCAGTGATGAATGATTTCTCTGGGGGCAGTGACGGTCCCTAGGGGCATTCTTCTCCTTCCTAATCTCATGGTAATTCCTGTAGAAGCAAGGACCACTTGGAATGTCCTTCTGCTCTCATCCCATTAAGAGTCCTCCAACTTCCAAGTACTTCTACTTCAAAGAGCATCACAGCTTTCTGAATCCATGACTTTTGGTTTTGATTTGTCATAGCAGCAAAATATCTCTATTGTAAAAGTATCATAAAAAAATGGCTCTTGTTTAAAAAAGCTTAAACTTTGAATGTGTTTTTTTAAGGAGTACAGGTATAAACTTAATAAGGTAGCTCTTAGTTATCCACCTGTCTTTTAACCATGGAAACATGCTTTTGGGACTTTCAGGATGGAGAAAAGAAACAAAAGAAGTAGTGGAGGCTTGAGGAAAATAAAATTAAAAGAAAAATTAAACTCTTACAATGTGTCGTTTTACCAAGTTCTGCAGGCAAATCTTTATTTGAAGAAATTCTTTTTTTGTGTGTGCTTTGCATTAAGGTGAAATTAGGTAGCTAACGGGGCCACTCAACCCTGAGAACACAACAGAGAAAAACTGCAAGGCGTAGGATAGGCATCAAAGCATCACGTGACTATTTTAGGCTTATAGAAGAACTTCCAAAAAAGTACAAAGATGGCTGTTTTAAAATTCCACACATATGCGATAAGATGGGCTCTTTAACTAAGTACTGTCAGACGCCATCGACAATAAAATCTACAGAGTACTACACAGCCCGATTCTACTGGCCAAAGGAAAAGTGGCTAGGTCCTGGAAAACTCGATTTTGAATTCTATCTATAACACGTTACATTTCCAGACAACCTCAACAGAGCGCTTCAAGTTGTAAGCATTCCCGCTCGACCCCAGCACCACCTTGATGAACAGGGCCATTTAGAAAGAGAGCTGTACGGGAGAGCACATTAAAATGCTGTAGCGACTTCCGTCCCATGGCGCCCTCCAACGTGAACACAGTGAGGAAACTTGTCCAGTTGTTCATATGCCAGCCGCCCATCTTCCCCTGCACACAGAACATCAAAAACCAACAGCAGTTGGAACGTGGCTTTCTCATTCATCCCTCAGGATAACAATACCAGTTGTTTGGGAATGGATCGCTGTGTAATTTCGCTGTTAACTTTACGTAGGGAAATCATCTTCCGATACTCTTAATTATGTTGTTTTCTAGGTAATGTTTAAATGACCAAGAACTTTTTTTATGTTTTTTTTTAAGATTTTATTTATTTGAGAGCGAGAGAGAGCATGGGTGGGGGGAGGGACAGAGGGAGAGGGAGAAGCAGGCTTCCTGCTGAGCAGGGAGCCTGATGCGAGACTCGATCCCAGGACCCTGGGATCATGACCCGAGCCGAAGATGGACGCTTAACCGACTCAGCCACCCAGGCGCCCTTTAAAAAAAAACAAACAAAAACTCCCAGTGCAGTTAACATACAGTGTTATATTAGTTTCTGGTGTACAGTATAGTGATTCAACCATTCTATACCTTACTCAGTGCTCATCACGATCAGTGTGCTCTTCATCCCCATCACCTCTTCCCTCCACCCCCACCCACCTCCCCTCTGGTAGCCAGCAGGGTGTTCTCTAGAGGTAAGAGTCTGCTTTATGGGTTTGTCTCTTTTGTCCTTCGTAGAACAAACAAGAACTTTTGAGGGAATGCCAGAGACTAAATGAATGTCAGGGTGTGAAACAGTAGAAGTTCTACGGGCATTTGATGGGGATAATTTCGCACGATAGATTTCTTCCTGAGAAGTCATATGGATTATATTTTAAGTGCGTTAGGGATTTCAGTATGGCTGATCCTTGACTTCAAAGCATTGAACTTCGACAGGACTTTTACTTTTTTACATTACATATTGGCATATCTAAACGGTCTTTTGTAAAAGTCAAACTTAGGCTGTCACACTTGAGCTAAAACATTACTCTTTGCCATGGACCCATGTGGTGATCTGTCTACCAGCCAGCAGCTAGGTCACTTCCATCAGTAGTCATCTCGAACAGCCAACACTGATTTGCAAATTATTTGAACACTCTGTACCGTTTTTCCTATCTAAAACAATGATTAGGAAATGGGAAAAAAATCATAGATAACTAGTGATAAGAAGCAGGCGTTCATGCATTTAATACAAGAAGGACAAAGATGGGAGTATGAGTTGTGCTCAATCACAAGTTCATTGTGAAGAAAAAAAAGATTCATGAAATGCTGGGACTACATTGATGTTAGTGGGTTTTTGAAAGGGAGTGTAATTATGGGTTTTATAATATATTGTAGTCCCTGAAAACAGAAGCCTCTCAATCAACCAAAAGTTTGTCTTTGCTTTTAGGGGGGGTACATTTAAGTTTTTCAGTAATACATCACATAGAAAAGTAGGGATTCGCCTGCATTTAAAAGAACATGGTGAACTTTTCTCTTGGCAAAGGCCACCAATTTTTAGAGATTTCTGTTGATTGTTTCTGCATGCCTTGACTTTTCTGAGGCAAATGTTATATTTTTTCACCTTTTTTATTACTTTGGAGTAGAACCCTTTATTTGAAACAAAATATTTACACAAATCCCTGATACATAAAACACTGAATATAGCATCTTTCCAGGTGATGACAGGGGGAGACAGAGACAGAGGGCCTGAGTTAGGCCCATTCCTACCTCGCCTACTTGCACATACCCTGGATACCTTGGCTAACTAACCCTATTTAAAAAAGAGCGAATACCTGGCCAGTTCCTAGTTTGCTCATGGATATATTGCAAATCAGAAGTGTTCAGTTCTTTCCCTAGAGTCCCCCAGAGTCTGTGGGGTGGGTCAGGATTCCATCCCAGTGCTTACAAGTTCTGGGAATCCATAGGTGAGTTATGCTTCCATGTACCGCTCCCTAAAATGGGACTATTTGCACTTTTCCCTCATGGAGTCCATGGGACGATTAAATGAGCTAACCCACGCAGATCCCTCAACCCAGTGCCCGGCACAGAGCAAATCCTCTATAGCTGTACCCCAACATTGCCACAGAGATACAACCAGGGCCGGTCTACGGGGCACCTCACCCTGACTAACAACGTCCAGTGGCCGATGACCTGTGTTGGCTCCTCCTCTGGTCTTTTAACAGCCCTGTGAAGCAGTCAGGGTGTTAGAGGAGAAGGGGCCTGCGCTCTGGGATGTCTGGCATGTGGTTCCAAACCGGACTGAGATCTAGCTGGAGCACAATGGAATGGCCATAGCTAATGGGGAAAACTGCTCTGCCCAACATGGCAGCCACCGGTCTCGTGTGGCTATGCAAGTTTAAATGCTCACTACTCAAAATTAAATAAAATTAAACTTTAGTTCCTCATTCACAGTAGCCATACGGAAATGCTCCCTAGCCACCTGTGAATACTGGGACAGCCCCGTTACCACAGGGGGATCCAGTGGATGCAATTACTGATTCAGCCATCTGTGTGAGACTGTATTTGTGTATTAGGGTCAAAGGCGATTCAGAGCATTGAGTTCAAACTTGTTTCATGGTAGAATCACCTGGAGGCTTTTAACACAGTGCCGAGGCCCAATGGAAAGAGCATCTTTGGAAGCAGAGCCCAGGCATGGGCACATCTTAAAGCTTTCTTGGTGATGCCGATGTGCGGCTGACATTGAGAACCACCAGCTGGTGATGTGAGGGGGCACAGGGATTGGGGGGAGCAGCGCAGGGGGAAAGCCAAGGTGAAGGGGCGCCTGGGGGGCTCGGTCGGTTGGGTGTCTGCCTTCGGCTCAGGTCATGATCCCGGGGTCCTGGGATCGAGTCCCGCATCGGGCTCCCTGCTCAGCAGGGGGTCTGCTTCTCCGTCTGCCCCTCTCCCTGCTCATGCTCTCTCTCTGTCAAATAAATAAATAAAATAAAATAAAAAGCCAAAGTGAAGCGCGGATAAGGATGCCTCCCGGAGATGCTGCTGGGGGTGCAGCTTAAGTGAAGTTTGGGGCGCCCCCAGCAGGGCTCACGGTCTTCAGCTTGCACTGGGTGAAGAGGCGTTGCTGGTTCTGCGTTCCTAACGTCCGGCTTACCTTCATTGTTATTTCGGGGCATGAAGGGATAAAGGAAGCTCGAACTAATAACACCCTGGGCACATTTTTAGGGAATTACATCTTTGTATGCCTAAAACAGCCATAAGGAATAACTGTTTTATCCTTTAAACAAACATACGCTGGCTTGGATTTCCGTGCAGTGGATGATATATTCAATAGCAGAAGGAAGTGTTATTACACCAGCAACTGTAAGAAAGGACGCCTACAATGGATGTGATCTTCACGGTGATTACAAATGCCATGAGAGTCTCCCTTACGTTATTAAGCTACTATAGTCAAGCCAGGGTGGCTTTTTTCCAACGAGTAGTATCAACCGGATAGAATTTGAGGACTTTCGGGAGTCTAGTTTTTACACATTGAGAGCAGGTGTAGCATTAAAATAGCAACTATCTGTTATGCAGGATTAAGAAAGCCTCTCTCCACCCTCCTCACTCCCCAGCAGGAATAAAGGTATGCAGCCTGGTGGGCACGAAGCTTTCTAAAGTGAAGTGAAGGGCAAGATGTATCTGGCTATTCCAGAATAAAAGAAACACTTCATTTCTTTTCTCTGGTGTCAGGGCTCAGGTGGGCATTGGCCCACGGGGCAACCAGGGGTTCATCGGAGAGCCAGGGTGAGGCCCGGGGAGCAGGGGGTTAGGGCATACCCTGGGGCGCGTCTCCGCAATCTCAGCCACTCACTGATCCCTCTACGAGGGCCAGCCCAACCTCGCCATCCCAGCTGGATTCCTGACTACTGTCTCAGCCTCCCGGTTCAAATCTCTGTTCTTGATTCCAGAGAGCGCACAGACTGATCCATCTAGAGAGGCTCCAGAGAGCAACCCTCACCCTCTACACCGGACGGTGAGAACAGGGCATTGAAGCAAGATGGAAACTGACCAGTTCCTCATACCCTGTGTGTGTGTGTGTCACACCCTGCGTGTGTGTGACATACGCTGTGTGAGTGTGTGTGAGTGTGAGCAGAGAGCCCACGGAGGGAAACTGCTCAAACAGTGCACACGAAACATCTCCTTTCACTTCCTTCCTGAGTGCCAAAAGGAAACAATCGGGTAAAAAAAAAAAACTCACCGAGAGACAAGAGGGTCTCGGAGGCCACGTTTCTGATTTCTTCAGTGTCGGACTGACACAGTGTCACGAGCATTTTAATGCTTTCGGTGGCCTGCAGGGAGAAAGTCGTGAGATAGCGCTCTGACACTTCTGTCTGGAGTCCCTCGAGTCGCAATACCCCACAGCTGGTGCGGACGTCAAGGCCATCTCCCCCAGGGGGCCCCACGGCTCGCTGAGTGTCATCCAGGGGGCACGGTACTAGAATTTCCTGGGACGGAGCCCAGGGCGCATGCTTGCAGGGGCCCCGACAATCTGCTAAACCCCTCATTTCCCAGAGGACACCCCAGAGGGCGTCAGGAAGCCGGGAGACCAGCCTGCTTTCCAGAAGAGAAGCCACTCCTGGGAGTTCTTTCTGCTGTACCTCCCTGCTTCCAAGACAGCGCTAACGTACGAATTGTTAATGCTTAGTTTAGACCAAAACGGAGGCGCGGAGTAAAGGTGGGTGGTGGGAATTCGTCTGTGTGTTTACTGCGCATTCGTTTAGCACTTTCCGAACAGGGCAGTTCGCCAGGCACGGGAGACTCAGCCATGAAGACATGGTTCTGGCTCTCAAGAGGTTACAGTCCCGTGGAAAGCCAGACGGTGGGACAGAGAGTTACTACAGGGCATGACATGGCTGGGAAATGGGACCTGGTCTGACCAGGGAAGTCTCCACAGAGGAAGGGCGGTCGTAGAGCAATTAGCCAAGTGGGGCAGTGGGGTGTGTGTGTGTGTGTGTTGGGGGGGTGGAGAAGGACATACATTCCATGCGAGGGGCGCCCCTCAAAGACAGCCTTACAAGCCGCAGGAAGGGTTTGGGCCTTCACTCGTGGAATCATGGAAAGCTACAGCGGGGCTTGGGAAGCAGGGCTCGTGTTGTGTTAAGAGCGTTCTCGCCGTGGCCGAGAGCACGCACGGAAGGCGTTGGGACTCCGAGGAGGCAGAGGCCGCTGGTGGGGAGGTGGCTCGGATCCGGTGCGCAGAGCGGGGAGACAGTGGACAGACGCGGGCTGGAAGGACGCGGGCTGTACAGGGTGTGAGGGTGAGCTGCACGACCCACTGAGATGCCGAGGGCTGGGGGTGGGCGAGCTGGGTGCCTCTGCAGTGACTTGCTAGCGGACACAGCCAGCAGCGAGCTGGCTACATGCTGGGGGGGGGGGCGCGGGCTGGGAGTCATCAGTGCACAGACGGGGACGGAACACGGGAGCGAGCGCGTGGAGGCGGCGGGGGGCCTAGCGTGGGGTCTCTCGGCACAGCACCGGCCAGGGCCAGGGCAGCTGGAAGCGCAGGAGCCCACGTGGGGCGACACAAAGAGCTGCTCCTGAGATTCTGACGAGCTGACAGAGGGACCAGAGGGCAACGATCTTTCCCGGGAGAAAGCCAGGCCCAGGTAGCGCTGGTGCGGGGGGACAGCTGACCGCGGTGGGCAGTGTGGGCAGACCACAGCTTATTTTAGCCCAGAGCGACAGAGGAGGGGCCCCACGCGGGGCTCGATCCCAGGGCCCGGGGATCAGGCCTGAGCCGAAGGCAGACGCCTAACCGACTGAGCCACCCAGGCGCCCCGTCACTGCTGTTTTTTTGTACATGAGAAAGACTGGGGAAATCATCATGTCACCTCTCTTTTGGGATAAGGTCTACGTTTCTAACCCTGACCTGCGGGCTACTGAAACGCACGACTGTTTTCTGAAAGTTGTTGGCTCTAACAAAGTCACATTTAGTGAGCAATTTAAGAAACACAACAGGGGATCCTAGGGCAAGGGAGGGAAAAATAAAACAAGACAAAATCAGAGAAGGAGGCAAACCGTAAGAGACTCTTAATGACAGGAAACAAACTGAGGGTTGCTGGAGGGGAGGGGGCCGGAGGGATGGGGCGGCTGGGTGACGGGCATTAGGAGGGAATGTGACGGGATGAGCACTGGGTGTTATATGCACCCGACGAACCACTGACCTCTACCTCTGAAACTAATAATATGTTAACCACATTGAATTTAAATAAAGAATTTAAAAAGAAAAAAAAGAAAAACGAAAATCAACAACAAAGATCCCCAAACAAACACACAGGTTCCACAGCGAAGGAAGTAAGATGCGCTGCTAACACAGCGCTCCCGAGCACAGGGAGAGAGCTGTTGGGCGTCCTTGGCCCCCGACTTGCTCCGAGCTGACCTGTCTGGGTCTCTAAGGCTGGGTTTTACCTGCAGGCTCTTCAGGGCCAGACAAGCTGCCTTCTGGAGCTGGAGGTTTGCCTTTGTCAGCGCTTCACAGTAATAGAGCAAGGCCTGAAAGAGAGGGAGGGACCCCGTTTGTGGTTTTAGAGCTATCACCGCAGATACGACATGTCACACTACCTTCAGAGCAAAACAAAAATCCACTAAAATTCATGTTTATTGAAAGAGCTGTCTCTGAATTCAATACGCTAATTGCTTATATTCTACCAGGTCACCGACACTGGGCAATCGAAGTTGGAAGATCCAAAGTGACGACTGCAGCTTTCCAGAGACCCTCAGGGCTAGCGAAAGTGCTCTGAGTGTTTAGAAGGAAGGCACAGAAGAGATGTGTTAGCTCCAGGGAAGGCTGCGCGAGGCTAGGGGAGTCACGTGGAAGACAGTCACCTTCCAAAGTCACAGGGCAGGCTCAGGAAAGCGATGTGTGGACTGGCTGGGAAGGATGGGTTAGATGTCAGCTGGGAAGAGGACATCCCAGCAGGAAGGGAGTGGAGGAGGCGGGCCCAAGGATGCTCTGGATAAGAATCTCAACGTAAAAATTAGTTATTTCATGAGAAAGCTCGTGTCTTTCTCCATGCCTTATATTTCTTAGATTTGTCTCTTCCACGGCCACATGTCTTGTCAAGGTCTTGATTTCATGCCTGGATCACCAGCCACCACATTTCTGCTTCCAGCACCTGATGACGAGGGATCCCTTCTTCAAGAGCACGTGGCGTCCATCAGGAGCCCACCGACTGGCCCCTCTCTCAGAAGAGCAGAGGCCTCCCTTCTTTGTTTGTGCCCAGCATCAACGGGGAGTGCCTGCCTCCTTATGGGCATTTCCAGATCCTGCGAAGTTGGCTCAGCACCCCCTCCAGCTGCCCGCTGTTCCTGCCATGCTCACGGATGTGCCCGGGTGCCGTCCTTTGCACAGGGGGGCCCTGTGAGCTCTGTTCCCCTTTGGACAGACCTCGTTCCTGATGATCTTCAGAACTGGTTCAAGAACCAGGCCCTACTTCACCAACCACCTTGGGACCAGCTCTCTACCATCTTCTCTCTGATTTCCTATGACTTACCTTTTCCTTGGTTCTTACTAAGCTAATTATCATTACTTACATACATCTGTGTTTATAAGCATCAACATTACTTTTTTTTTTTTTTAAAGATTTTATTTATTTATCTGATAGAGACAGCGAGAGAGGGAACACAAGCAGGGGGAGTGGGAGAGGGAGAAGCAGGCTTCCCGCCGAGCAAGGAACCTGACGTGGGGCTCGATCCTGTGACCCTGACATCATGGCCTGAGCCGAAATCAAGAGTCAGATGCTTAACCGACTGAGCCACCCAGGGGCCTCTGGCTTTCCTAGCACCTAGAATGAATAATACTCTATACATAGTGAATGGCCCAATTAGATCTGATGACACCATAGTGCCTGGATGAAAGAGCGTGAAAGTGTCATCAACCACCTGATGATGTGTTTGCTCATGACACAGCATATAGCTGTGATTAAACACGGCCTGTTTTCTCAGTTCTATAGAACGACCTACTCTTCTAAAAAATGGAGATACAATTCACATACCACAATATTCGCCCTTTAAAGTGTTTGACTCAGTGGTTTTTTGTGTACTCAGAAACCATCATCACTACCTCATTCCAGAGCATTTCCATCAGTCCCCAAAGAAATCCTGTACCCATTGGCAGTCATTCCCATTG
This sequence comes from Leptonychotes weddellii, assembly GCF_054177405.1. NCBI lineage: Eukaryota > Metazoa > Chordata > Mammalia > Carnivora > Phocidae > Leptonychotes > Leptonychotes weddellii. Next base: position 2,530,602 of record NC_138376.1, on the reverse strand, counting down.
CTCCTCTGTCCGGTTCCTGGCAACCACTGATCTCTGTCTCTCTCCCTGGATTTGCTTACTTTGGACATTTTGTGGGAATGCGATCACGTCATACGTGGCCTTTTATGTCTCGTGCTTTCACTGAGCACGATGGCTTCAAGGTTCATCCGTGTGTCAGCACTTCATTCCTTTTAGGCTGAACGATATCCCATTGTAAGGAGAGATCAGATTTTGTATATTCATCAGCTGATGGACATTTGGATTGTTGCCACTTTTTGGTTGCTAGGAATTAATAATAATACTAAATGTTCCATTTCACTTGGGCTTTTGCATAGTCCTCATCAAGTGGATGAACTTGAGCACACAATGATTCTCTATTTTCCCATTTCCCTCTGGTACCCCTCCCAAGAGCCCCCAGGTTTAGCCACCAAGCCAAAATTTAACCAGTTCCCCAAACCATACATTCCAAGGCTTAAATGGCCGATAACAACTTAAATGGTCCTTGCTCTCAGGCGTGTTTGCATTATAACAATGATTCCAGAGGGATAA
>NC_138376.1:2514328-2529574 GCF_054177405.1 Leptonychotes weddellii | reverse complement strand
ACCGCCTCTTCCCTGGCAATGAGGAGTGATAGCTTTTAAAATTAAAAATATTCTTGTTCTTTGAGCCAACAGTTTGATAACTTGACCCCAAACTACTCATAAAATATGTGTGCATGTATGCTCACCATGATATTTTTCAGAGTGGGGAACTAGACTAATGCCGATCAATATGGAACGAGAAAATAAATTATGGAATATCCATGCCCTGAGATGTACATTAATCCATCAAATGGGATGAAGTAGATCAACATGTTCTAACAAGGAAAATCACCATGATATAGTACATTTAAGAAATCAGTTACACAACACAACAGTGTGATCTCATTTAAGGAAAAAATAATTATATATGTGAGCACATATGTAGAAAAACATGGGAAGGAACATACACCAAATTATTAACAGTTCTCTCTGGGGGTTGGACTTACGGGTGCTCAAATATTTGCAGTATATTTTTGTAGTTTATGTGGTGTTACAGATTATATGTTATTAATAGGCAGAAGAAAATTATTTTGATAAAAAACAGATGGCAAAATATTCATAGTAAATGATAGAAAATTAAATAAGCTTCTGGCTTGATGTCCACGATTTGGGGCTTTACCTTTTCCCTGAAATGCTCATCTCTGGAGGCTGCGGCCAGGTAAAGCATCACAGCCTGGCTCACTTGGCTGTCATTCCTCATGAGCAGCAGGGCCAGGGTCCGGAGTACTTCCTGCTGGGCCGGGAGGCTGCTGGGTGCGAGGTCACTCATGGCCTGCAGCAGTTTCTCATCTCTCAGCGATTGCAGAGTCTGAATCAAGGAAACTAGCGAGTAAAAAGAAAGCAGAATACCTTCTAGTTCCATCCACATCATTGCAATAAGCTTCATGCCACACTCCAGGCTGGTGCCCATTCTTTTCATTTCCTGGATTCCCAGCCGGAGATCTGGTTTTCCATCCTCCCTCCTTCCCTTATCAACATGTCACTGCATCTGCCTTCTTGTGAACCCCACTTCTGCTTATTATCATGAAAGCACCACCAAAAAGGGCAACCTAAAATAGTACTGCCTGTAGACTTGATCCCACTAATGGCAAATACAATACACTAATGAAGGTAAGAAATTACATCAGTAAATCATTCAGCAGCTTCTCGTCAACACTACACCCCTTCTGGGTGATTGGGATGCTCTTCATAAATCCCCGCTTCATTGCCAAGAGGCTCGCTAATGTTAAGGGTCCAAAAGTCATTGAAAAGGCAGATCTGATCCCAGCTGTTGACTTGGGGTAAAAGGAAAGGTTCCTATCACTAAAAACTACGACTGAAAAGCCCGGAGCGGACTCCAAAGGGAGCCAGCACACAGTGTGACAAAGAACGTGTCCCACCTTGCTTGGCCAGCTGGTTCACGTGACTCTCGAGGTCGCTCACACCGTGGCTGGTAAAGTAACTGTAATACTGGAAAACAGTGATGACTTCCAAAGGGAGGCTGGAGGGGAGCAGAGGCTCAGCCCGGTCCAGGATTTGGGAGACCAGGGTTCGGAACACTGTTTGGAAGGGAAAGAGGGGAAGCAGCTTTGAGGAGACGTGACCATTCATTCGTGTTTTACTGAGGTACATGGCAGGGCGAAGTCCGGCAGGTGAGCCGATCCTCAGAGTGCGGCTGCATGAGTTTTGCGTCTGTGTGTACACACACCTATGTGACTGCCATTTGGGTCAAGTTACAGAACACGGTCGGCACCCCAAGGGTGAGCTTGTGACCCCCGAGCACCGTAGGTTACTAATGATCTGACTTCTGTCAACACGTATTAGCTTCACTTGTTCTTGAGCATCATGTAAATGGAATTATCTAGAATGTACTTTTTGTATCTGGCTCCTTTTACTCAACAAAATATCTGTGAGATTCATCTAAATTGTTGCTTGTAGCAGTAATTTATTATTCTTTTTTTTTTTATTTTTTTTTATTTTTAAAAGATTTTTAATTATTTATTTGACAGAGACAGAGACAGCGAGAGCAGGAACACAAGCAGGGGGAGTGGGAGAGGGAGAAGCAGGCCTCCCGCCGAGCGGGGAGCCCGATGTGGGACTCGATCCCAGGACCCTGGGATCATGACCTGAGCCGAAGGCAGCCGCTTAACGACTGAGCCACCCAGGCACCCCGTAATTTATTATTCTTTTTAAAAACTGCTGTGTAATACCTTATTGTATGAATGTTACTATATATATATACACAATATATACATATACATAATACTATATATATATATACACATTCTATATACATACATACACACAGAATACATTCATTTTCTTGTTGGTAGGCATTTGAGTTGTTTCTTATTTTCAGCTTTTGTGAAGAAAGCTGCTATGAACCTTTTTTTAGGCGTGTCCTTTTTTGTGAGTATAAGCATGTATCTCCCTTGATATATTTAGGAGCGGAGTCGCTGGGTCATAGGGTAGGGGTATATTTAGCTTTAGGAGAAAATGCCAAACAGTTTTTCCCAAGTGGTTATCCTCCGTGACACTCTTGTTTTGGTGACATTTTAATGAAAAAAGTCTACAGCCACCTAAATGGCCATACAGAAATACAGTGCTTTTAGAAGTCACTGCTGATACTCTGAATTAAAACATGTTCAAGTCTTTCTTTCCTTTGATGGCACTGAGTAGACGAGGCTTCCTCTGCAGGGTCAGCCTGTCCCAGGGGAAGGGGGGCGGGAACCCGCCGGTGCCCACCTGCAAGTCAACGGCAGAGACGCCTTCCTCCCCACCACTGCCCCGTACCTGGGTCTGCAAGTCCTGGGTATTCTCTATTGATGGTTCTGGCGAAGCCAGCTTCTAGCTGCTTCATCACTCGGTCGGCCGAGCTGTGGTAGACGGCCACTGGGCTGCAGCACTTGGTCCAGAAGGACAGCAAAGACAGCTTTTTGTGAAATTCTGGGATGGCTGGAAGAGAAGAGCAGCCCCCACCCCACGACGCACGTTCTGAATGAAGCAGATGAAGAGATGTACCTGCGCGGGGGCGGGGCCGGCACCAGGGCCTCTCTCTCTCTCTCTTTTTCTTAAGACTATAGTTTTTAATTTTTTTTTTTTTAAGTAGGCTCTACACCCGATGTGGGGCTTGAATGCACGACCCCGAGATCCAGAGTCGCGGGCTCCACCGACTGCCAGGCGAGCCAGCCAGGCGTCCCCTAAAGATTGTGGTGTTGAATCGGAACTACAAGATTCCTCTGTACGTGACAGATTTTCCAAAGGGCAAAGACGTTATTATTAAGGAACTCCTCTAGCCTGGGCAGCCAAGAAAATGCAGCAAAAGCAAAGCTGTTTGCTTTTAGTGAGAGAAAACACAGTAGCTCTACGCTTGGAAGATGCTCCCACCATCTCCTCTCTGGTAACTCGACAACAAAACACCGTATAGGCCCAGAGAAGGACACCTCAGGCGGTTTTTCTGCAGGGGATGACACAGAGCGGGAGGTGGCTCGAGGAGTCTGACACGCTGCCCAGGGGGCTCCCGGGCTGAACTCATGAAGAGCATCGTGCCAGGCCGCACAGGGTCGGCGTTTCTCCTGTGTGTGCTTGTGATCACGAGGAGGCACCTGGGAGCGGGGAGGACATGGGTCACTCGCACCCTGAGTGTCCGGTCCCTTTTCCTGCCTCTCAGCCACGTGCCAAGGTCCCCCGCTCCCGGGAGGAGCCGAAGAGGGGGCACAAGTGTACGAGGAGAACCTATAGGGACTTCTGTTCGAGGCTTCATCAGACCTCACCTGGAAGACCCTGGTGTCTTCCAGTGTGCAGCTATTCCTCCACGTTGGGGCCCGAGCGTGGGCTCCTGCTGTCCTGACACAGCAAGGATGAATGTGGCCAAGGAGTGTGGGCCAGTGGCCGCCGTCTGCGTGGACGGCGGTGTGACGCGCAGCTTGCTTACCTTCAGTGACGGAACTCATGTTCCCTATGTTCTCATGGCTGACTGCTGACAGTTTCTCCACCACCTGGATTTGCCTAGAAAGCTTCTCTAAGAGATTGCTCGCCACGAATGGGGTTTTGCTTGAGAAAACAATTTGCTGAGGAGACAAACAGAACCAGTGAGTCAGTTAGGTTGTTGTTGACCGGGGTTTCCGGGCCCAACCTCCTCTGTCCTAACTCGGCGGTGAGGCTAACTCAACCCATTCGGGGGTTTGGTTCCAGTTTGAGAATGTTCCTCATTCCATGCCGATGACAGCATCTGATGAAATCACACCCATGTTTTTGTTGCTTTAAACGTTTTTTTCGCGCCCAAATAGATTCTGGAACGTTCTCAATAATAGAGCTGCAAGGTTATTATAACGTTGCCTTTGCTTTTATGTATTGTGACTCTGTAAATCCTCTTTGAGATTTGGAAGGCATATTTAGGCTGCTTATCTGTGTGCTAACAGAAAAAAAGATTTATTTTACAAGTAGTAATTTTTCACAGCGTGGATTTCATTCCTTATTTTCAAGCTGAAAATTAAGAACGTGTTGTAGAATAATCATGATTATAATCAAGACTACCTCGTTCTAATTAACGAGTGCTTTTTATGTACCATGCACTGGTCTGAGCCCATGTATTAGCTCATGCTATTTCTCACAGTCACCCTGTGAGGTCGGTACTGTTGATAGTCCATTTCAAAGATTTTATTTAATTTATTTACTTACTTACTTACTTACTTATTTATCTAGAGAGTGCCCGAGCAGGGAGAGGGGCAGAGGGAAGAGGAGAGAGAATATCCCAAGCAGACTCAGAGCTGAGCAGGGCTCAATCTCATGATTCTGGGATCACGACCTGAGCCGAAACCAAGAGTCAGACGGAGCCACCCAGATGCCCCTTGATATTCCATTTTACTGCTGAGGAAACTGAGGCCAGGGAGATCAAGAAACGTGTCCAAGGCCACATAAATAGCAAGTGATTTCACCTATGTGCAGGTCACAAGAGTCAAGGGCATGAGGACAGAAGTCAGTTGCTGCCTGAACGTTCTCGACCTTTCTTTGTCCCTCGGAGACCTGTCCCAATCACGTGGTAGGCATGGATGCAGGATGCAGCCTGTAGCGTCTTCCTGTACGAAATCCTCTAGACTACACAAATAGGATTTTCAAATTCAGAAGTCTAGTGTAGCAATTATGTACTGATGCCTTTCATGTAAGTAAATACAGTAGAAATGAACTGACTTGGGGCATGGTTATAGCTATTATGATCCTTATGGAATGCCCATTTTTATCTCTTTGCAATTATATACCAAATGAAGACATTAACTCACTGATTCAGCAGTGGATGTGAGTTAGAAATTAAGTTTCTAATCCTTACTCCTTCATTCTACATCTTTATATCTACCTCTTTTGTTTTGCTGGTGCTGATCTTCCCCACAGAAGAGCTGACTTGTTATAACCATGGCCTGAGTACAGACAAGAACATGGCACTGAATATTGCTTGCCAATTCGTCTTTGAGAGAAAACATCCATTCCTTCATGGAAGAGAATTCTCTTACGTTTCACAAAATAATGGCTTTCCCTCTAAAAGGCAAATGGGTCGCTGGCTCAGCCCAGAATCAGGCTCAGCAAGGACAAAGAACTGTGAAAACTGTCTCATTCAAGTAGTTGGGGAATAGAGAAGAGCTATAAAGTAAACCACAATCCTTGCCCATTTTGGCCTGAAAAAAAAAAAATTGCACCTCCTGCCAGATTGTCAGTAAATGGCTTACAAATTCGACAGTCAACAGAAGAGATCAACTGGGACGTTGGCCAAGTTAGTGCAAGAGTCCTAATTGCCAACCAGTTTCCCACAGCGTCTGAGGTGACTTTGCGGTTCTTTATTCATGGAGGAGAAGCATATTCTACATCTCCTCACAAATGTATTATGGAAGAAGCACATTAACCCACTTCTGGCCTCTCTGCGACCCCTTCCTCCTTACCCTGCCTCTTGTCTTCTAGTGGGTCCCCTGCTCTTAGGAGCATGATTCCTCCTTCTTTGACACCCTTCCTGCCTGGCCAATCCCCCCGAAGACCATTACGTTTGCTTTCCCATTCTCATCCTGTTCCCCACACATGCAAGTAGGCTGGAGCAGACAGGCAACCAGGCAAGGAGGAAGCATTTAAGTAGATGCTCAGGGAAAACGTTTTGTTCAAGAAGCTAAAGCACTTCCTGCAACAAAAGAATTTTGAAATATTTGCTCCACTGTTGCAAAATCTTAACTGGTAAACAACCTGAAATGAAAAGAAAAATAAGCCCCCAGTGTCCCAGGATGAGAGCTAACTGGTGATGATAATGGCCTATGAAAGTATTCGTTCTCATTGCTGATAGGTATTTATTCAAGATCTGGAAAGCCCGGGTTATATCCTGCAGCATTTTGCCTTTAGCTGTCCAGGTGGTAGAAAGCTAAGTCAGGGGACAACTGCACGTTAACAGACGCTCGTAACTCCTGCTTTCAAAGTCCATTCATTTGCAGGTGGCAGAATACAATTTTTTTTTCCTTAGTCATATTTCTCTTTTATCAAATGATTTGAGATCAAGTGCTAACCTATGACCTTTTAAAGTGTGGAGAGCTAGGGGGCACCTGGGTGGCTCAGTTGGTTAAGCGTCTGCCTTTGGCTCAGGTCAGGGTCCCGGGGTCCTGGATCGAGCCCCATGTCGGGCTCCCTGCTCTGCGGGGAAGCCTGCTTCTCCCTCTCCCTCTGCCGCTCCCCCTGCTGTGCTCTCTCTCCCTCTCTCTCAAATAAATAAAATCTGAAAAAAAGAATAAAGTGTGGAGAGCTAGGTTTTAAGACAGAAAACCCCTGGGTCCAGGGAGGATGGCCACGCCCACGAGAATGTTTGAGTTGGCCCAACTCGAAGGAGGACTGTTGTCTTATTCCTGAATTTTCCTTTCTTGGGCATAACTGAGAAAGGAAGCCCACCTGCTTGTGCACCCATACCCTGGGCTCTAAAGCCAACACGGTCACCCACCTGAACGAGCTGGGTGCAGTATTGAAGGTGCCCGACAATGGCAATGTCCAGACTCTCATTGCCTGTGGTCAGCGGCAGGGGGCTTCCGGCCACACTAGTCCCAACTCCCGTGTCTTCCGTCAGCGCTTCGCTGAGGTGCCCCCTGGCTTCGGGGTGTACTGATCTGTAAGTGCTGAACCAGGAAGGGGGGCGAGATGTTAGATTCTTTCATCACGGAAACCCCAGGTCACCTCAACACAATGAGGGAAGGCCCCCCGCCCATGGTGCCCACCGAAAAGGAGGCTTCCACTAAGCCTGCCTTGAAAAACCGAGATACCTTTCAAAAGCTACTTCTTGGTTCAGCCTGGCCACCAATTTGCCTTGTTAAAAGATCACGCAAACAGACTGCTTCCAGAGTTCTCTGTTTGCCGCCCAAGCACAATGAGCCGTTTGTGAAGCCGGCACACCAAGGAGTCTTTGAGACAGGCTCTCATTTTGCACTTGCTACACTTTCTTGCTCTGTGGATGGGGGTGCTTTGCCAAATTTTCTGGGATTAAGCCATCCTCTATATTTGTGGTGGCCCCAAGAGCAATACCATTAAGAAGCAATGTCAAGGCGTTTTCTTGGCCTCAGATCAATTGCTACTTGAAGAAAAGGAAAAAAAGGAAAGCTGCCAACAGGAGACATGATGTTCTGCCCCAGACAAAGGCTACAAGGGGGCATTTGAATCCTTCCAGGCAGCGCCTGGTTCTGCCTCTCCTGCCCGGTTTTAGCCTCACCGTGGAGCTGTCTCAAGCTGTATCACGATGGGCACTTACATTTTCTGCTGCCTCTATTATCCAATTTTGTTCTGAAAATTAATCTGTGTGGGAAAGAGGGAGTAGTCTCATTTCACACGAGGGAGGGCTGCCTGGCAGAGATAGTCACCACCGTGTCCTGTTACACAGCCGGGGGGCCAGGCAGCTGGTGGCTCCTGGGCTCATGCCCCCAGCCCGTGATTTAAGAAGATCATGCACCCGAGCTTAGAGGCCTTGAGTGCTTTACTCCAACCCCCAGTTGCCTCCAAGGGGAAAGCACTCTCTGTCCCGGCCATCCGCACATGTTTAAAACACACACACAATTTCTACAATTTCCCCTAATCCCGCTGATGACATAAAATCGAGCATTTTAGACAATTCAATATCAACGGTCTATAAAATGTACAAAACCCACGATGTTTTTGTTGTGAAGATGCTTCTGACGGCAACAAGAGTAAGAGTTTAGACCGATGTCTGACTTTGACATATCATGTAACAGCTTAAGCTAACGAGTAGACGGATTTTTGGTTTAGAAGCATTTCACAAGTTCGATCAGGTTAGAAAAATCTCAGCACAGAATGTAGGAGCATAACGTCAACCTTCCATTCATTGCATTTTGTTTGCCATGCCCTCAGCTTGCTCAATGGATAAATTCTGTTTCTCACGGGCGCCTGGGTGGCTCAGTTGGTTAAGCAACTGCCTTCGGCTCAGGTCATGATCCTGGAGTCCCTGGATCGAGTCCCGCATCGGGCTCCCTGCTCGGCAGGGAGTCTGCTTCGTCCTCTGACCCTATCCCCTCTCATGTGTTCTCTCTCTCTCTCAAATAAATAAAGTCTTTAAAAAAAAAATTCTGTTTCTCACATTTTTGTTTCCTGATTTTGGAAGAATGAGCCCTCTAGGGACAAGAAAGCCCTCAAAAATGTTACCGGAACATCACCCACAGAGAGGTTGGTGAAGATGGGACAGCTGGAGCTCCCTGTGACTTGAAAACTTGTTTGCATAACATGTCAAAGGTAAAGATGGTGGAGATCCACCCTTTCCTTCGGGAAAGTATGTGTGGGTCTCACCCCAACAGTTAATGAAGGTGAGTATGCTCAACTGTGCTTGTTTTGCTTTAGCTGAAGTCACAAAATAGACCCCAGACTCTAGCTCCAAACACAAGTTCTGGCTGTCCAAGAAAGCCTGATGGAGAAGGTGATAGTATTTCACCTTCATTGTCCCTTCCTGCTGCCTCACCCCTGCCTGCCCCAGAGAAGGCGCATTCTCCACCTGGTAGACTGGAGAACAAAGCAATCAGTTCTCAGTGATCAGTCGGGCATCCCTCGTTCTAAGAGAAATAGGTGGCCGGGGCTGAACCTGGCTTGGATATGGGCACTGATGAGCTTGATCTACAACTACTTTGCCAAAGGGGGCAAGAGGTAAAGGGGTGGAAAAAGCAGAGCATAACAAAATGAAGAGATTAGAAATCGGACGAGAACCAAGTACAAATGGATCATCCAGTAAGAGTTCTCCGGAAACATAGCATATCTAGTTAATTTAGAATTAATTACACTGGGGTCAGGTTGTAGACCCCAAACCCTCCAAGATGTAGGCGCGCACACACACACACACACACACACACACACACACTCACACAAACATGTCCCCTTCATTTATGAGGAAGAAAAGCAATTCATTTTTCCTTGAACTGCACAAAAGAGGTTAATGATATTCAAAAATTGTCTTCAACAATAATGGGGAACCAAAAGGCAATGGCCAGTCCTGTGGGGAGTTCTCCTCCCGGATAGGTGCCCAGGTGCTGACCGATAGTGACAAAGAACCACTGTACAGATCTTAGAGGTGTAAGCACACACTAACTTTACACTTACCTATTTTTCTCAGTCTCAGTGTCTGAAAATACTGAGTCCGCGCCTCCACCAACATTACAAACCTCATCACCATCCTCCTCCTCCTCGTCAAAATCAGAGGTGTTCAGGAAATCAAAGCTTTCTAAAGCACTTTCAACTGTAAGACTTAAACTGGAAGACCTGCTGCGGCTTCCGGCTGGCTTGCACTGCAAAGGCAGAAGGCATCAGGGAGAAGATCAACATATCCAGAAGCAGAAAACGTGGCACACAACATTCAACTTGAGATGTGACACTTTCTGGGTTTTTTTCAAACTTTTATTTTTTTATTGAGCTTGGCGTTAAAAAAAAATGCATTTAAAATCTTCATATTAAAAAAAAAAGTACAATGATGGATAAAATGACACAGTATCTGGGGTTTGTTCCAAAATCATCTGGAGGGAAAGAAGCAGGGAGAAGAACAGACAAAACAAGACTGACCATGAGTTGACACTGTGGAAGCCGGGGGTGGGGGGCATGGGCACATGGGGAGGCATTATAGGATTCTCTCTATTTCTGCCTGAAAGTTTTATAATGAAACGTTGAGGGAATACGACAGCCCAGAGAGCCCTGGGAAACAGAACTGCTCGAGCCCTCCCTCTGCCTAGTGCTCAACCCCAAAGAAAATACAACCAGCAGACAAATCTAAAGAGTCATGGGGTCAATGCCAAATGCTAACCAGTCCATAAGGTTATGTGGGCATGTCTGCACTGTCCTGAGACAGAAGCTGGCTGCCCAAGGAACCTGTTCTAAAGGATTAACAAAACCAACCCCAGAAAGAGAAAACGACTCCCACTCACCCAACTCATACTCCCTACGTAAGTAGACTTCAGTATTAATTTTACATTCATGGCATGTAATTGGCTCTGTGCGTCGAGGAGAAAAGGAAGGGCATGGGCGGCGCAGGAAGGAGCCCCGCGTCCTCTATGGCTTTACCTCTGCAGGGACAAGTTCCGCCGCTTCCCTGACTGGGCCCTGGGATTATGTGAGCACACCCACTCCGGGGTCTGCCGGACACAGACAGAAGCATGACAAACAGAACAACATCAGCTGCCAAGGGCACAGGGATGGAAACACCTCCTTCCAAGTATTCAAGAGGACAGACGCTGGGGCGCATTGAACGGGACCAGTCCTGCAAGGCAGAAGAACCAAAGGTCCTCCATCCAGTTAGGTGGCCCTCCTTGCTCACTTCGTAACATAAGGCAGGCAGTGCCTGGCGGGGATCTGTCTCTGAGACTCAAGGTGGAAAAGCACAGGGGAAACCGTCTTTTGGTCTCTTAAATCAGAGTTGTTTCATTCACCCTCAGTGATCTCCGTCCCAGAGGCAGCATCATTTAGTTTCTGATCCTCAAGAGGCTTAGCATCCTGGGAATGTGAAGGGGGGAAAAAGAGAAAGCTTTGTCTAGCAGATGCTTTAATTCCGGCTGGATCCACAGCCACTTGCCCCAGACCTAAACTCGAATGCTGTTTTCAATCACAGAGAGTGAGAAGGAGCCAGTCCAGACGCAACCTAGTCCTAGGGTCTTCTTTCTTAACTAGCTATCTGCCGAACTTGACCTCACGCAGGATGGATGTGTTCAAATATCTATCATAACAAAGGGATGGACACTTAAGGATTTTAGAGGCAGGATCGTGTTGGAACAACAGCAGATTGAAATAATACTGTGGAAAGAAATCTGTGACCACCAGGTGCTTATAAGACTCACAGATGGCTTGCTCAGTGTTCGCTGGTGGATCCAGCTACTTACCAGCCATCTAGATGCCTAGAAACGGGAGCTGCTTTCCCCACTCGCTTTCTCTAAGGCGTTTGCTGTGGTGGGGGTCAGTGTGTCTTTAAATTTCACACCTTTTGCCCACTAAGCAAAGCTGGTCAACTCTGAACACAACAGTTTGTTGAGGGAGTAGAAGATGTTTTCACTGGAGAATTAGACAAGCAGCCTCCATGCCTGAGTCCTGAGCGGGGGCTTCTGAGAAGTGTTTTCCAGAAAGCAGATTCAGAGAGCCCTGGCCTACTTCTCAGAGGGTGTACTTGCAGCTGGATTAGTCTGTCATGAGCACTGGAGGACCTGGAGAGTTGGGGCAGGAAGTCTCATCTGCCCTGGGGACCAACCCCCCTCGGAGGTAGGTAAGCACCACCGAGAAGGGTAAGACAGTCAGCAAAGCCCTGGAAATGTGTTTCCATGTGCCACTAAAAAGACCATGTTTTACGAACAGTCATACAAGGGGATGAGACAGCCTTCTGTGGGCTGAATCTCAGCTTGCCCCAGCACCTTATTTTCAAGCCCATTTGATAGGAAAGGTCACCAAAGAACAGCTCTTTCGTGGAAAAGGATCCAATTTCTCTTCTGTAGAGCAATACCAGAGTCGCAAAGCCAAGAACACAAGAGGTGGCAGTGGGATTCGGGACAAAATTCAGCTTCTGTCTTCCTGCGCGGTGTTTTAAAAGGTTTGATCCATATGCCCCGTGACAACATATCTGCCCTGGTGTAGCAACCATAATCTCATTCTTAGGTCCTCCCCCCGCCTGAGAGGAAAGCATCCCTCTCGCTCTCCCCTCCCACCCGGTCCACCCTGAGCTGTCTGACCAGGAGCAGGGTTGAGAAGGATAGCTCTGCTGGCCTTGGGGGTCCCTGACTTCCAGAGCACAGGAGATGGTGATTCGTGCATGAGTAATCGCAGGTTCCGACTCACGGGTCGGGACCAGACCAGAGAAGGGGGATGCAGGGGGAGGCGGGGCGGGGGATGCAGGGGGAGGCCGGGTGGGGAGATGGGCCTGTGGCTCCCACATCGGGGTTGCCTGACTCTTGACTTCGGTCAGGAAGGGACTCTATCCAGTCGCATCTCAGTGAGATTATGATCCTCAAAATGCCTCCCTTTCCCATTTGGGATTGCAGTGACTAACTCCGGGGCTGGAGGAGCTCAGACATTCCTCAGGGCTGGTGATTTAACTCCTAATCATCTTAGTGAAGCTGATATGCTGTCAGGGAAATAAAAATGAACATGCGCTGCTGGTGTTTAAAACTCAGTGCCATTCAAATGACGATTATCGGTTCTGTGATGAAACAGGATAAAACACAAAGATACACAACTTTCAAGAGGATGTTGGCTCCAGACACCTCTCTCCAAACCTAATCCAATTTCCCTAAAATGGTACTTACTTTTAGGATGTCATCCAAACGCATGACTTCTTGGTTCAGATCCTGAAACTCTTTGTACTGCTCTTTATGTGGTTCTAATGCAAGGAATAGCCCACTGAACGCATCCTCCAAGCTTCCATCGAGGAAGGATCTACAGCCTTCGGACTCTCCACTGACAGAGCCCTCAAAGAGCAACCTCTCCGTGGCCACCGGCACCTCGGCCGAAGTGAGCCTCTTGACCAGCTGCTTCGTGATGTTTCCTTCGAACGTGTCCAGCTCCACGGGCTTGAGCTCGGAGGCCTCGTCAGACTCTCGCAGGAGAGCCTCCGCCACATCCTTCTCCAGGAACAGGTGCGCTGGGCCGGCCCCTGCAGACGCTCGGCCCGCCTCAGGGGTCCGGGGCCCGTCTGTGTCCTCCTTCACCTGTGGCTCTGGCTCTGGGCCTCCTCTGGAGGAGCTTCTGGAAGATGCTGAGCCGGAGTCCTCCGTGCCCTCGTTCTGGGAGGCCAGGTTGCTGTGGCTGAGCTCTGAGGGGGTGATGGTAATTTCTGGTTTTGCTGAGCCCGTGGTGGACGGAGAGCCGGTGGGGTGGGGGGTGAGGGCACAGTCCCCGTTGGGCAGGTCGCTGACGCTGAGAGACAGGGGCGTTTTCTCCTCAGCTGCCTTTCCGTGGTCAAAGACGTCATCAGGTAGATTAGACTGTGGATAAAAGGCATCTCGTTATTATTTTAAATATAAGTGATGTGCTCGGTGTGATTTATTTCCAGACAAAATGCCAGGCAATGAAAATACACAACCAGCACTTTCATAACATTAACATGTTAGTTGTTGATTCTGTGCGTGCGTGTGTGTGAGCACACGTGTGTGTGTTTGTGGTTGGAAGTGTGGCAAAAGAAAACAAGCCCTTACAAACCATTTCTGGCGTTGCAGCTAGGTCAAAGTTCATTATTCTATTCTTGGGTTTGACATTTTTCAAAAGGAAAGATAGGGGGCGGGGAGGGAACAGAGCCTGTTTCCTAAAATCCAGGATCTCACGGTATTTGGCAGCCACGGCTATGAATAACACTACCACATTTTTTTTTTTTTTTTTGGCATTTGTCTTAAAAGACTTTCCAACACTCATGCTAGTTCACTCAAAAGATGTGCTGCTTTGTTCTGCTTCAGTTCTCGTAAATTATTTTAAAAGAATCTCTACCCACAAATCCCAAGTCCTTGAAAATGTTCTATTAATTTAGTAACCATGCCACAAATAACTGAAGGCCAGGAATATACTTGCAAAGCCTCCATAAAATGGGAGAAAAAGATGTTTTGGTTCTTTTTCAGGATTGCAAAGCCAGAACTCTCGGAGCGTCTAGAAACACCACGTCCTCTTGTCAAGCTGACCCAGGCTGGGTCAGGTACGCTGTGATTCATGAAGCAGAACTCAGAAGGGAGAGAGGTTACAAATATCCAGGTAATCAAGATCATTTGTTTATGCAGGCACTGAAATGATTTCCAAGTCATCGCTCCCTGTGCTGTGATCTGTGTGGTCTCTCACTTCCCAAATGCTGCTCCGTGGAAAAAGTTTTCTAGTGATTGGAGATCAGCTCCTTCAAAATGGATGATTTCTCTTGGGTTCTGGATTTGATCTTTTAAGTAAATGGTAAGTACCAAGCTCATGCCTACTTGAATTCTATGGGCAGCAAGGAATGATCACAATAGTGCTGGGAATAAGCCCAGGAAACAAAAATGTTTCCGGCAGTGAAATGGGAGCAGACAGAAAGACAAAAGCTCCCCGTCCTCCCCAGCAGTGTTCCTGGTCCCCCCACTGCTGGATCGGGGCCCCCCAGATCCTAACATGTGCAGTTAGTTCAACCCAAACTTTCCATTCTCATCTGGTTGGAGGGCGATTCATTTTAACCACGGGATGAGTAAAAGGATGGGTCCCCGGGGCACTCAAGTAACATCTGCAGGCTCAGGGTCGCCTCTAACGAATGTTTTCTTCTGTTAATGATCCCCGAAGTGTGCTGCTCAGAGGTGCTGAGGGTGGAAGGAATTCTGGAACCTTCTCAGCAGCTGCCAAGGAGCAGGTGGGGCCCCAAGGGCTCCAGTGATTGTTTAATTCAGTGTCCTCTGTCCTCTGTCTGCACCCACCTTCCACCTCAAGGAGAGAGAAAGGGGGAACTTATGGTAGGAACGGGGGTCCCTTAGGCATCTCCCAGAAGCCTTGGGTCCTCCAGGTGGTCCTGCCCCATCTCATCTCATCTTCAAAGCACCTCGCCTGGCAGCTTGGGGTGGTGGGAGGCCCCATGCTCCTAAAGCCGATTTCTCTTGGGCCTCGTGCTCCTAAAGCCAATTTGTGCCTATGTAAGTGGACAGCGTGGAGTTAGACTGAGTTGAGGGGACTTACGGTATGCCAAGGGGACGAGCCCATGAACAGACACACGACAGTGCGAGGGAGTGTTCTAACTGAGGCATGGCATCATGAGGCAGGATCCCGGCACGGGGAAGGCTGCTGCCCGGGAAACAGGTGGTCCCGGAGCTCAGCCCC
>NC_138376.1:2479752-2513828 GCF_054177405.1 Leptonychotes weddellii | reverse complement strand
CTCATTGCCATTTTGTTACTTGTTTTATGGTTGTTTTTGTAGTTCTTCTCTTACTTTCTTCTCTCATGGGTGCTGGCTTTCTTTAGTGATATACTTGGATTCCCTTTTATTTTTTGCATATCTATTACTGGTTTTTGATTTGTGGTTACCATTAGGTTTATATATGACACTTTCTGCATACAGCAATCTGTATTAAGTTGATGGTTGCTTGAGTTTGAACCCATTCTAAAAGCACTAAATTTGTACTCCTTCCCTCTCCACATTTTTGGTATATGGTGTCATACTTTACATCCTTTTATTTCGTGAATTAGTTCATTGATTTTTATTTATTTATTTATTTATTTTTAAAGATTTTATTTATTTATTTGAGAGAGCGAGAATGAGAGAGAGTACATGAGAGGGGGGAGGGTCAGAGGGAGAAGCAGGCTCCTCGCCGAGCAGGGAGCCTGATGCGGGACTCGATCCTGGGACTCCAGGATCATGACCTGAGCCGAAGGCAGTCGCTTAACCGACTGAGCCACTCAGGCGCCCAGTTCATTGATTTTTAAAGATACATTTAATTTTACTGCTTTTTTGTTTCATACTTTTCTTACTCCTGCTTATGGTCTTTCCTTTCCACTCAAAGAGTCCCCTTTAACATTTCTTGTAAGGCTAGCTTAGTGGTGATGAATTCCTTTAACTTCTGTTTGTCTGGGAAACTCTTTAGCTCTCCTTCTATTCTGAATGAGAACCTTGCTGGATAGAGTGTCCTTGGCTGCAGATTTTCCTTTCAGCATTTGAATGTATCATGCCACACCCTCTGGCCTGCAAAGTTTCTGCTGAAAAATCAGCTGATGGCCTTATGCGATTTCCCTTGTATGTAACTATTTTCTTTTCTCTTGCTGCTTTTTAAATTCTCTCTTTATCACTACTTCTTGCCATTTTAATTACTATGTGTCTTGGTGTGGACCTCCTTGGGTTGATTTTGTTGGGGGCGCTCTGTGCCTCCTCTCAGGGGTGCTTGCACACTGCCAGCTTGTGGCTCTGCTTTGGATGGACTCCTGCTGGGGGCACGTCCACAGGATAACTCGGCGCCAGGGGGGCAGTGTCATCAAGGCCTGTGCCAGTCCGCTGTGGGAAGGGATTTGCAGCTAATGGGAAAACTGCTGAGGCCGAGATGGATGGGGTGTGACTGCAGAAGACTGGGGGCCAGGAGCTGGGTGGAGAGTGTTCACACTGTATTTGTTCCCACAGGTGTCTGTGTATGTAGGCTGTGGGTCAGGGGAGGGAAATGGCACCTGCCAGCTCTTTTGTTCTTGGAGGTATCTCCCAACAATCCACACCCTTCTAGCACCCACTCTGAGATTAGTAAACAAATCTTCCTCCCATATACCCCAGGCATTTTTCAAATTGCTGCTTCTATGCTATATCTTCATGGGGCTGTTTGTTGTGCTATCTCTTTAAGAGCAGGCACTCAGTTTTCTATCCCCCTCTGGCTCTCCCAGAGCCAAGCCCACTGATGTTTATTTTTTTAAATTTTTAAAAAAAATTATTTATTTTAGAGAAAGAGAGAGCACACTAGTGGGAGGGGCAGAGGGAGAGGGAGAGAGAAACTCAAGCAGACTCTGTGCTGAGTGTGGAGCTAGACACAGGGCTCGATCTCATGACCCTGAGGTCACAACCTGAGCCGAAACCAAGAGTCAGATGCTTAATCAACTGAGCCACCCAGGCGAGCCCACTGATTTTTAAAGTTCCAGGTATTAAGCCCCGCTGATTGTAATAACTCACAGAGTTAAGCCCCTCTGGTTTTCAAAGCCAAATGTTATGGGGATTTGTCTTCCTAGTGCAGATCCCCTGTGCTTTGGGTGCCTGGCATGGGTGGTCTGC
The DNA here is from genome assembly GCF_054177405.1 of Leptonychotes weddellii. Lineage (NCBI taxonomy): Eukaryota > Metazoa > Chordata > Mammalia > Carnivora > Phocidae > Leptonychotes > Leptonychotes weddellii. The sequence continues at coordinate 2,511,962 of NC_138376.1, read as the reverse complement.
TCCTCTCCCCTCTCCGTGCCTACACCATCCCTCCCTCCCACGGTCAGATACCCAGGGTCAGTTTGGCTCCTGATCAAGTCTCTACCCTTCCTACCTTTTTCAATGTGGCCTCTCTCTACATTTGTATGGCCTCTCTCTAAGTCTCCATAATGATAAAAGTTTTAAATAACCAGGAAGATATAAAAACCTAAATTTACATGTATATAATAATAGCATAGCCTCAAAATATGTAAAGCAAAGAATGATGTAACTAAACAAAGAAACAAATTGAAGTCATGGTGAGATGTCTGCAAACACCTCTCTCAGTAAATGATAAACCAATCAGACACATGTATGGAAGGGTTGATCAATACAATTAAATAAAAAGACCTAATAACCATATAGAGAAGATTGCCCCCAACACCAACACAATACCCATTCTTTTCAAGGATACACAGGTCTTCTACACAATATGATGACACCCTAAGCTATAAGGCAAGTCTCTGCAAATTTCAAAGATTTAAATCATATATAGTGTGTTCTCAGACCACAGCACAATTAAGATAAAAATCAACAAGATAATCATAAAATTGCTATGTTTTTGAAATTAAGAAATAGCTTCTAAATGAGTGCTTTACTTTGCTCAAGGAAAAATGAGAGTTTTAGAAAACTTGTTTTCAGCGCAGGGCAGCTCATCTGCAGCCCCATGGTGCATCATGTCATCCTGGTGCAGAAACTGGCCAAGTAGGACTTGTCAAGGGCACGGTGGGAAAGTGCAAACTCGTTCTGTCCATTTGATTGACTTCCCTGTTTCTGCACCAGTGTCTTGCTATTCACATTATTTTAGTTTTGTAGCGTGTTTTAAAAGCAGGTGGGATGAATTCTCTTTTATTGCTCTCTTTCCTCCGAATACAAGGCCATTCTTGTACATCTTCTCTTCAGAACTGTAAGATCAGTTTATCATGCTCCAGCTTGTTTTTGAAAAAAATTGTACCAGAAATATTATTATTAGCCAACTTTATTCACATCTTTTGGGGGTTGGAAAGATCCTAAGGAGGGAAATGGTGAGGCCTGGTCTAATGGAGATGGGGTGCAGAGAGAGGGCACAGGGAGACACTGTGAGATGTCCTGATGGGAAGACTTCACAGTTCAAATGCTCAAGGAGTTTGGGAGGATCATGAAGTAACTGAAATTATTTTCTTGGATGACCCAGTTGCCCACGGCTGGGTACCCCACCTGGCTGCTTTGCAACTGCCAGCTGGTGAGCAGCTTACCCAACGAAAGGAAAACAGGACCTACTATTCCTGAGCTCTGGTTTTTCCTCTCTCTTTATGTTTCATTTTTTGTGTCTAAATCGTGTTTTTGGTTTGTTAGAGGACATGAAATCAATCTATTGATTTTCCTTATATACAAGGAAATGAGTAGCCTAATAATTATACTTTTTTGAGTTATTACTTGACAGATCATTATAGCTTTAAAAAAACTGCTATGTTTTCAGCTGGAGCTAGTAATTGTTTCCATTAAAATTATTTTAGTTATGTAAATAACCATTGAAAAATGTCTTCCTTTATGTACTATATAACAAGAAGTGAACAAGATTTAAATAAAGAAAAACAATAACATTTTACCAAGGAATATAAAAGAAGACTAGGATAAATGGGAAAACATGTTCTGCGGCTAAAATTAACCATTCAGGAAACGACAGATGTTGGCAAGGATGCGGAGAAAGGGGAACCCTTGTGCACTGTGGGTGAGAATGCAAGCTGGTGCAGCCACTCTGGAAAACCTAGTATGGAGGTTCCTCAAAAAATTAAAAATAGAGCTACCCTACGACCCAGCAATTGCACTATTAGGTATTTACCCTAAAAGACACAAATGTAGTGATCCAAAGGGGCACCTGCACCCCAATGTTTATAGCAACAATGTCCACAATAGCCAAACTATGAAAAGAGCCCAGATATCCATTGACAGATGAATGGATAAAGAAGATGTGGTGTATATATACAATGGAATATAAATCAGACACCAAAAAAATGAAATCTTACCATTTGCAATGATGTGGATGAAACTAGAGGGTATTATGCTAAGCGAAGTAAGTCACTCAGAGAAAGACAATTATATGATTTCACTCATAGGTGGAACTTAAACAAAACAGAGGATCATAGGGGAAGGGAGGGAAAAATAAAATAAGATGAACTCAGAGAGGGAGACAAACCATTAGAGACTCTTAACTATAGGAAACAAACTGAAGGTTGCTGGTGGGAGATGGGATAACTGGGTGATGGGCATTAAGGAGGGCACGTGATGTAATGAACACTGGGTGTTATATTCAACTGAAGAATCACTGACCTCTACCTCTGAAACCAATAATACACTGTATGTTAATTAATTGAATTTAAATAAGATAAAATTTTTAAAAATTATGTTCTGGACAAAAACATTCTATGTTGTACCAATCTCTAAATCCAGTGAAATCTCAAATCTAAAAACTTCATTGAGGGCCCCAAACAAATAAAAAATAAGAATGTAAACAATAAAATAGAAAAATTTGCAAAAGGTGTGAATAGGAAATTCTCTAAGGAAATATAAAAATGAAAAGAAGCTTAAATTCATTAATAGGGTGTACTAAGATAAATATACAAGGGGTCATTTGCAGGATTATTATCATTTTAAGAACTAGAAGAGACAAGTGTCTATCAGTTGTGAAATAGTTAAATATATTAGAGTAGATCACATTAAATGGTGGTTTAAAAAAATGAGGTAGATCTATATCGATCCAGAAAGACCTGTAATGTATATTTTTAGGAGAATCGAGTTGCAAGAAATATAATGTTTTCACTTTTATGTTAAAATAAAACTACATGTAATGGTGTGTGTGTGTGTGTGTGTGTGTGTAACTCTAAGGAAGAAGATCTGGAGAGCTTACATTATCTATTAATTGGGAGCAGACAAGCTAGGAGCAAGCAGATTATGGGATTCTCCACTTCTTACTTAATACACTTCCATATAACTTAAATGTGTTACAACAAGAATGCATTTCTGTATCTGTTATGTAATTAGGAAAACAGAAATACTGGTATGCATAACATAACAGACTCTAACTCAGCTTTAATATTTTTAATATTCTTTCCCAGTTTTATTCAATATTCCTATTTTTCTCTACTAGTTTATATCTTTGTGGGAATGCATTTCTCATATTGCTACATGTTAAAGTAATTCTCATGCCTCTCTAATATTCCATATTCTGAACAAACCATAACTTTAACTCTTCTATTGTTGAACATTTACTGATCTTACGAAGAATATCATCCCCATTACTTTTCTCATGGTTTTGAATTATTTCCTTGGGATGGAATTCTTGAAGTTGGATTGTTGTTGAATGCAAGGGTATGAACCATTGTGTGTAGGGTAGCATCTTCTCAATCTTCCAGTGAAAGTACAAGCCCGTATAACATATGGACAGTTTCCCATGCTCTATTTGCATATGGGGACTCCCACGGATCTGTAATGTTAATTCTGTAGACGTGTCACTCTCTTGCGTGCAAATTAGTCATCTACTATTTCTCTTCTAAAAATTCCTTCAGTACCTTTAGGGTGATCATATTTTCTAAAAAACAGCAACAACAAAAACGTAAAAATATGCAGTACCTCTGTATTAACCTAATGTAAGAAAGAAGACAACTCTGCCTCCCGTTATGCTTATATATTTATTTTAGCAGCTGAAAATCAGAGCGAATTTACCCAATAAAATAGGTAACCTCGATTGTCAGAACATGTATTTTCCTCTGCAGCCTCAATAAACCTCTTTTAACCTGAATGCAGTAAACGTGCCTTGAATAGTTTTACTTTTCCGGAGTTGGTGCCCATCCCGCTGTGGTCCCCAGAACAAGCATTGTAGGTGCGTCTGGAACCCGCAGTGAGCGATGCTGTCGGTAGGTGGCGGAAGAGGACCACATCACAGCCCGGCACCTGCTTCCCCGCGGACCCCCTTCCTGAGCTCTGGGGGTTGCTAAGTCCTTTACAGGAGAGCCTCGTGAAGTGCACGCAGTTTTCCCTGCTTTCGAATCAAGAAGAAAAATCGAAAAATTTTTCAGTGGGAGAAAAATAAAAATTTTAAAAATGCTCTTTCCTATCTCACGCAGGCATCCTTCACTCACCATTTAGGGGACCCCTTTCCACCCATAGAAACTGAGTCCAGGACCCTGCCTGTACCCAGGCAGTGCATTTCCTCCAGCCTGGAATATTTACTCAGATAATGCCTCAGGGGCGCTGTCAGCCCTGGCCTTCACCGCACCAAGACCTACGGCCTCCTGGCTGACAGTGGGGGGCCCTGCTGGCTTTGGCTTGGAGGTCTCCCACTATCAGGGCAGGCGTGCGCACTCGGAGACAAATCCTCCTCCAGGTAAGCGTGCAGGTAAGGGAGAGCAGGTCTAGGAACAAATGTTTATCTTCTGAGAAAGTCGTCTCAAGTTTTAAGAAGGAAGATTTTCCCAACTTGCCAAGTAGTGGAGTTCAAACTTTGCTGTGTTGGTCAGAACAGTGTCACCTCTTGTCTTGGATACCCTCACCTGGCACCCCCGTCCTACCGTCCTTTGCATACTGTGCATTTTTGAGCCAACGTGGACTGAGAAAGAGCTACCTGTCTGGGGCATTTCCCTCTTAACGAACCCTCCCTTCAACACACAGAACCCAGGCTCCCTTAACTCTGAAATGTCACCTTGTAAGGATTAGATGTTTAGGTTTCTCCTCAGCCTCCGTCTATGGGAGGATGAGAAGTTGGTAGCTTTACTCTCCTGTTTACATGAAAAACCAAGATGTGTTGCTCGGCGTAACCGCAAATATCACACGATTGAAGGCGTTTATTCCCATGTGTTAATAGTAGTCTGATCCTCAAAGAATGATGGCCCCACCCGATAACCCAGCTAAAAGAATGAAGAAGGGAGTTGTTTCCTTCTTGAGGCACAGATCTACCCAATCTGGACCCGTGAAGACTTTGTTTCCATTAAAACAACATTTATAGGGCTGATCATTTCAGTGGCCTTAATTGACTCAAGCAAATGGGACCTCGTCAGCAGTAGAAACTTTCATTTCTCCCTTTTGCATGAAACAACCGTAGGACCAGGGTGAATGTGCCTCCACAAAATAGGTCAGGCAAATTCTTATTAGGCCATGAAGCAATGTTTCCGGGGGCCTCAGGCCAATATTTCTCTGGAAAAAAATTGAAGTTATCAGTGGAACTGGCAGTGAATTCTGAAAATGGCACATGACTGATGATCATGATTACCGTCATCATGTCATCACCGTATACTTTTTACCAAGTGTTGACAAAGCCAGATAGGTTATTCCTCAATAACATCACCCAAGGAATAGGATCCTTGTGTTCCTGCCCTCAAAGAGATCCTTTTGGAACTCTTCCCAGCAAGAGAAGAAAATGCCAAAATTCATTCTCATCTCCCATCAGTGACTCGGGGCAGAAGAGACAAATGGAAGATTAAGGAGAATGAGCAGTGCTGCAAAATTGGACAAATAAAGGAAGAAATCCTTCCCAGGATCAAACTTCATCTTAGGCTGACAGTTTGCAAAGCTCATTAGAGAAAGCAAGAACTCCTTTGGCATATAATTGCGGAACACTCTGAACTTACAGTGCTGTACCACGAGGAAGAATGTTCTTTGATGAGCAATCAGGTAGTTCTAGCGTTTATCCAAACTCAGCCCCCGGCAGAGTAACTTTGGGCACAGAGGAGGTAGGGACGGCATGGCCAGAGACCCACAGAAACCCACAGCAGAATGGAGCTCATTCTTGTCTCCACACTCCGCCAGAAGTCTCTATCAATTGATATTGGAAGCGAAGGAGCAATCCAGATCAGAAATTCACAGTACCATGTGCGGTTTTTTGTATGTAATGTTCAAAGTCACTGCGGAGAAACCTGCACCCAGCTCTTGTTCCAGAGTGTGGTTTCTCTCGGCTTGTGATTTGTGAAGCCGTGGGTGGTGGCGGAAGAGATGACTCCTTTAGGGGCATCTGCCCAGCCCCGAGATGAGCTTCTGGATCCCAGCAGAGATAGGGCAGGTGTGGTGAGCAGCGGCTACCCTCTTCCTGTCCCCTTCCCGAGTGCCACGTGTTCCCATTTCCTCAGCACTCCTCCTCCAGCCCCTTCTAGCTTCCACTGAGCTTTTTCTTCCTTCGCGTCAGTGCAGACCCCAACCATCCTCAACTCTTACCTCCTGGGCACCTGCAGCCTGTGCCTGACTGCACCCGTGTCTCCTCTCACTGCCCCACCCTATCTTCCCATACAGCTGAGCACCTGCCGGAGGGCCCATCATTTTATGGCACTTAGTCTGTCTCTTCTTTGTGTCTGTAGGCTCCGGAGGTCAGGGACTGTATATCCCTATGGTCCTACTGCCTCATACAGTGGCGTTTTCAGATAATACTTATTAGTAACAACAGTTAACATTTGTGAAACTCTGCTAAGTGTCAGGCATTCCATTAAGCATAAAACATACATTGCTTTTTCGGAGATACAAGGAAGGTTTCTTATTCCTCCTTTACCAACGAAGAAAACAAGTCCCAAGAGCTAGCTAACTAACTTGCCCAAGTTAGTCCAAACCATCTGTTTGGATCCAGAAATTGGAACTTGACTCTTCTTGCGTAGGGAGCCCTGGTCCTAACCCGTCAGGTGCGGCTTCGCTGGTAGATGGACTGGAGGCCTGCGGCATCTCTCAGTGGCTCAGTGCTTCTCTTTTCTGCGTCCCCTGCCTCAGCACCATGCGGGGGCTGAGGGAGGTGCTTTCAAGTGATCTAATGGGGGCCCCAGGACCTTTGCAAGGATTGATGGCAGGCATGTACTCTGGGGCCCTGAGAATGTGTTTCCAGCACACAAGCCTCCTTTTGGGAGGAATTAGGGCAGATGATTCTCTCTCTCTCTCCACATCTGCCTTCTCCCCACAGAGGATTTTTTTTTTCTTATAACTGTCTGGGTTTAAGGATACCTGTAGATATTTCCCTTTCCCAGCTGCAGCAAGAACTGCGTGGATGTTTCAGATTCTTGAGGTTCTCAGAGATGGGTCATGTCAACAATGCTGTCCTCTTCGGGTATTAAGGAGTATTAAAGGTTTTTATTCAGAGGATCTTCCTGCCATATGGTGAGTTAGAAATATGACCCATCTTGGTAAGATGACAAATGTAAGATAATAATACTGATCCTAAATTATCATCATTAAAGAATAACAGTTTATCCATGGCTTCTGTTGGCTTTCAGTGAATATGCTCAGTTTTTAATAAGTGTTGTCTCATTTAGTCACCGAAACCAACCCCCCATAAGACAGGTATTTATTAGGGGCGTCTGGGTGGCTCAGTCGGCTGAGCAGCCGACTCTTGGTTTCAGCTCAGGTCATGATCCCAGGGTCCTGGGATGGAGCCCCGAGTTAGGCTCCCTGCTCAGTGGGGGGAGTCTGCTTCTCCCTCTCCCTCTGCCCCTCCCCTACCCCTGCTCATGCTCTCTCTCTCAAATAAATAAATAAAATCTTTTGGGGGAAAAAAGACAGGTATTTATTAGTTGTACAACCTGGAGTAAGTTACTTAAGCACACTGGGCTTCATTGTCCCAGTCTGCAAAATGGGGATAATATCGGTACCTGCCTCATAAGGTTGTAATGATGCTGGGATTAAGTAGCCACATAAAGGGCTTAGCCCAGTGCCCAAGACGAAGTAAAAGCTCAAGCATTCTGTACCCTCATTCCCATTTTACAGATCAGGAATCTGAGCCCCAAAGACACTTGCCCAAGTTCACAAAGTGGGATCCAAGCCCAAACCTCAAAGGGAAATCCTTTAACCACTCTACCACACTGCCTTGCTTAAGTAATCATTGGTTTAATTAAATAAGTTAATTAATTATTTACATGATGTCTTTTGTCCCCTGTCTCTATGGCGTGTGGAGGTGAACTCAACTGGTGAGAGCCCAGGGCCTCAAAGATCAAGGCCATTGGGTACCTCCCTCCCAGGCCATCTTGCAGCCCACACAAGGATGCTGGATGGAGGGGCTGAGGGGTCGTGGATGAATCCATGCGTGACCATCACCACTATCGAATGGTGGACCAGCCCATCACCTCTTTTTGACTAATACGACTCACAGACAGCTAAGAGTTACTAAGCACCATATTATAACACCCTCATGAGGTCTGGCCTCGCGGTCCCCTCTGCAGATGAGGAAGTAGGTCTTACAGAAAGGTGAAGTGATTTGCCAGGCAGCGAGTGGTGGACCCAGGATGGAGACACCACTTAACCTCCTTAAACCCCAGGCCACCACCAAGAATTTGAAAGCAGAGGTAGCTGGGGAAGTATGGAGAGATAAAATTTAAAGTAACCAGCAGGAAGGGGTAGGGAAAAAATCCGGGTGGAGAGGACATGGCTGCTGACAGTCTGAACAGAGGCAAGGTGCCAAAAGATTAGGCGGGGAGGGGCAGAGGGCATGGGAGAGAGAGAGAATCTCAGGCAGAACCCATGCTGAGCATAGAGTCCAATGTGGGGCTCCATCCCTCGACCCTGAGATCATGACCTGAGCTGAAATCAAGAGTCAGACGCTCAGCTGACTGAATCACCCAGGCGCACCAACTCTTGGGTGTACTAAAGGAAATGTTCAACTTTTCCTGTTTCTGGGCCCTGCTGCTCGGCCCCTGGGGAAGCTCCAGTCTAACCTTTACCAAGGTCAGAATGACTGAGCAAAACCTCAGAGCGTGGGCTCTATTTCTGCCCCAAGCTTACTTGTACATCTGCTTCATTAAAAAAAATTAAAAATAACCAAAAAGGACCCTTCCAAACACAAAGATAAGAAAAACAAACCTCCCTGGTTCCCATAAGATTAAAGTCATAGAGCCTTGCACATACTAAAAACATAAGATAAAGTCTGTAATTTTCTGGAATGTCTTTCATCCTGATGATTTGTAACTCTTCATGTAAAAAACAAAACAAAACAAAAACAAACCATATATAACCCCAGACCAAATGTTCCTTCCCCAGAGCTCTCTCTTCTTTGTGAAGATTGTGTATCCCAGGCAGCTGTCATAACTTGGGCTCAGATAAAACTCTCTTTGGAAAGGTTGGTTCATTTTGTGTCGACAGGTATTGAAACAGGCAATGGCCAGACGATGCCACCTTAGCAGCTGGGGGGCCTCGTCTTTGCACCCTCTGAGTTTTTGAAAGTAAAAGTGCCCCTAGGAGAGAAAATCCCCCAGGGGATGAGCCCTTTCGGGCGGAGGTGGGACAAGGGAGAGACAGTGAGGAACCCCACACTCTAGGAATTGTCAAAGAAATTATGCTTTGTGCTGTGGATTAGGGCAGAGGAGCCTTATTTTCTTTCTCCAGCTGTGAGAAGAGCCAGCCGAGGTGCTCTGTGTCCAACAGGGGAACCCAAGCAATGAACACAGTGGGAGAGAAAATAGCACAAGGCTGATAACTTCGTTTATAGTTTAAGGAAGAATATTCTGTTTCCTGTAATAGTCATAGTCTACAGCCGGTGTAACAAGTATCATTTCCTATTGCAAGCACGTATTACAAACTTTATAGAGGACTAAACCGAATTTTATTTTAAACTACTGACTAATAAAGGGAACTTAGGATTGTAAGAAATAGAATCTATACAGATTTAAATTCGAGCAAGATCTTCATTCCTTCTCTGTAGCCACTTTGTTTATAATACTCTTACACGTAATACACACATACTGTAACACATAGGGACATATATAGTGACAATGTATCCTGGAATGTAAATATTCTGAATCTCCTTTATCTTTGCTGAGCAAGAAATTTTCAGCAGAGCATTTACATTCTTCAAAAAGTTACACCAACAATTATTCAACCCTTGACATCAAAGAGAATCATAGCTTCTATCTGTACAGTTTCGGTGTAAAGAAATAGGTCTAACATCTCTGATTTCCAGAATTACACCGACAAAGTCAACGCCTTAGCAGAAGATACCATACACAGGATGGTATGATTGTAAAACAAAAGAGGAAAGACACGGTTCTGTCCGTTGTCTCAACCACAGGTGGTGGGAGTCTGGCCCAACTGCAGTTCCTCTCTCTCTGGTGCCATAACAGAGAGGCCCAGGGCATCAGAGTGGGCGTTCTCCCGGAGCCTGGATATGGCCTCCGATTTCCTTCCAATGCAAGCATTCCAGAGTGCTACTATTAAGCTGTGGGTGATGGCATCCTAGTTACCCTCTGTACCAGTCTGCGGGTTTGGGGGTTGCAAATTGCAGGATCCTCTGGCTAATTTATGCAAAAAGAGTGTTGGGAATGGTAACTGACAGCTCATAACATCATTGGGAGGACTCAAGGTGCACTGTCCGAACTCAGAAGAACAGGTCAGCTAAGGGAGCTAGGCAGTGACCAGAAGCACCAAGCCTCCACCATGATCGGAAGCTTCTGAGTCGACCAGTTGCCCTGCCCCTCCTCATCTGGGGAGAATACAAACAACTATGCTTGCCACACAGTCAACTCTCTGACACGAGGCCGCCGACTTGCTTTGCCCACTCGCTCCTCCCAGACTCACATCGGGGCTCCTGCCTGACAGATGCGAGTCACACAGGGAACCCGGGGGCAGGTGAGTCTGCAGAATGCTGGCACAGGCCACCCCCGCAGAGTAGGAGGGCACGCTGGGGGAGGGAGTGGTCTCAAGATGAACCTACGTCATCAGATGCAGGAAGAAAGTGCAGGACCGTAAGAAAGAACTGTAAGGTATGGAAATTGGAATTTGGCCGTGTTCACCCGAAGCTGTCCAGGAGAGAAGGGGTCTGATGAGATAGCTGTCCAGTTGTTTCCACAAGTAAACCCTAAAACAGAGAGAGAGACTCTGAGCAATCAGCCACCCCAGTTCACCCAGGACCAGGGGGTTCCCAGGACACGAGCCTGGCAGCTCCCATCTGGCAAACCAGGAGGAACTGGTTATCCTAACTCCATGACACTAACCATTGACATCAACCACCTAACTCATTGGCTCAGATTTTACTCTCACCCAGCAAATTTCTGATGATAATCCAGCTTTCCAGGTATGCAGGGGTAATGCCCCCAGATCACTTGGCACAATGTCTGCCATGTGCTACGTACAATGCTTATGTGTTTTATATTTTAAAAGTTTCACTTTTAAATATCTTGACCAGTTAACCCAAAGGTTTCATTTTGTCAGTTTCTTTTCCTCTCTGTACATAAACGGATTTCCTTTTTGATTTCTGTTTTTCTGCTGAGGTTTTGCTTAGTGTGAGGTAGTTCCTAGAGACGGGTCTTCCCTGGGTGCCTTGCTTCTCAGTTAGGCTCTGGACCTCAAAACACCCCACCCTGGGACAAGACGACTCCATGAAGGCTGTGCCTGCCCTCTCCAAGACGCCAAGGGGCGGCTTCGGGTCTCTCGAGATACCACCATCCTTTGGCGTCCTTGTGTGGCCACACCCTGTGTCGTCATGGAGCATCTCTGATACTCTGTTGTCAAGTCTGCTGTGGTGAAGGGAGGAAGCGTGAGATCTCTGAGGAGGAGGCAGAAGACCCCAGTGGTGGGGCAGGCCCGTGGCTGCAGAACAAGTCCCCTTCTTTTGGGACTAGAAGGGTCCGCCCCACCCCACTGTGGAGCCTCCCCATAGCCCTGCCCTTCAGGCTGCACTCCCTGCCCTGGACCTTCCCTCCTTCTTTGTCATGTCCTCCCACAGCGCTGACGCACACGAGTCTTTGGCTTGCCAGGCCTTTCTCCTCATTCCTCTCCCCTTCTTGATATCCTCCAGTCTTTCAAGGCATAGCTCGGATTCCACCGCCTCCCCAGACCTGCCTTGGCTTTCCCCTTCCTGTCAGAATCATTTTGTCATCCTCTGGGCTCCCAAATGACTCAGTGGGCCTCCTCCAACACCAACCCCATTGGATCTGGCCATATAGTTGTTTGTGAATCTGTCTGCACTCCCCACAGGATTTTAAGCTCACCAGGGCGAATCCATGTTTTATTCATCTTTATATGCCCAGTGCCTACAACATTAAAAAAATCTGAATTGGATTAACCTAGTGAAGAAAACACCTCTGGGCTACTTGGACGAGCTCCTTCAAGCAGGTGGGACAGATGCTTGTGAGTCCAGGACCCTTGGCAGAGACATCAAGGAGAGACCACCCCTCCCTGTTGTTTTCCTTATCTCCCTTCCGTCTCTTCCCTCCCTGTCCAAAAAATACATATAAATATACATGACCCCCATCCTATAAATATCCCTCTGGGATCAAGCTGTGTGAAAGTTTTGAGACTCTCTGATTTCATGGCACCGTTTTAAAATAGAGTCCTTGTTATGGTGTTTGCTCACACATGAGATAGAATGTTCCAAACATTGCTGAGAAATGCATGCATTTCATATGTGGGAAGCCTGATTTGTAATGGCTTGTGCATGTGGAGAGAGCCCTGAACTGTGCGCCGGAACAACGGGGTATTAGGAGTGCCTCAGGAACGAACTGATTTTGTGGCATTGACGAGACTTTTCTGTCCTTTGCATCTCTGCTTCCCCTTCTGTGAAGTGAAGGGTGGGGCAGCGACCTCTAGGTCTCTCCAGCTCTGGAGTTCTGGGAAGTCCTGATTCTTACTTTACTTCGGGGGAAAAGAAGAGAAGCCATCTTCAGATCATGGCGTCGTTTATCCCTTCTCTTCTGACAAGGCTGAGAAGGGTCCAGATCCACTAACATCGAGATCCAAGAAGACTTGGAAGTTCTGTGACTCACTGTAATAAGGAAATACGTGTCCTCTCCATCTTGAGGATCCCCAGAGGAAGCCACCCCAAAGGTGACACAGACCCTGCCCGAATACTTTTCTTCTGTCTCCATCCGGCTGCCAGAGTAGCTGAGACAGCGGCCTTCCTCTAGTCCCCACAGAGAGGCCGTGGATGTCCGTCACTCTTTGCATAATCAATTATTGTGAAACTTAAAATATCTGGGCCCTTAATTACAGAAGAAAATAAGACTCTTCTTCAGCGAGGCCGGGCAGGGATTGTCAATTCAGAGGGTTCGGGGGACAGATTGGGGTCCGCTACTCAACAGGCTCGCAGCTGAGTGATTCCTGTATCTGTTTCCCTGGGCGCCGTCCTGGACTCCACCTCCTGAAGCTTCGACTCCATACACGGGCAATTCCCTGTCTTGTGCCCGGGAGGATGAGTCCTTCCAACTGGACTCCTGGTGTCTCACCTAGGAGATGAATGTCTTCATTACCTGTCTCCTCTTCTCCACTCTCATGGAAACAGCTCATGAGGTTAAGGAATCGGGATTTTATCCCAAGAGTCCTCCGCCTTCCCCAAGGGCTTTTGGTGGTGGCAGTGTGTGGTCATTCCTGGATTTTCAAATGATGGCTGTGGTTGTGACCAGCAAGTGGATTGGAGCGGGCGGCCAAAATGGGACACGAAGACCCCAAGGAGGAGGTCGTCGAGGTGGTTTGGGTGACAGGTGATGGTGGCTTGGGCCAGGACAGGGACTGTGGGGCTGGCTAGGGAGCGGATCGGAGAGGTGACCCGGAGTAGAACCCCTGAACGTGGGGCATGAGGAGCAGAGAGCAAGGAGGAGGGCCCACCTCGCTGGCTGCAGCAACTGGGCGGGAGGTGGGGCTGCTCACTGAGCCAGGAAGGGCTGTGGAGGAGCCGGTGCCCGGGAGGACGGGGGGAGGGAGACAGGGCAGTGACGGGCTGTGAGCGGCGAGAAGCGCACACGTAAGAGCGGGCACTGGCCTCTCTTGAGCCTCGTGCTTCTCGGAGGCCAGCTCACAATTCTGTGTGCTCCACAGACACCATCCTCCAACGATGTTCTGAGCCTCAAAGCACCTGTGAAAGCACATGTCAGCAGCAGTGGGAAGAACACAGTGTTGAGGTTCGGGGATGGGCTGGGTGAAGGCGTGGCCCGGAGCCATCCACCTAATCCTGCTGGGCAAACTTCTACATGTCGCGACTTCTCTGAGCCTCGGTTTCATCTTTTCTAAAATGAGACTTTTGGACACGATGTTGTCTAAGAAAGGTCTCTAACAGTTGTCAAATGGTCCAATTCTTTATTACTCCATAATTCTCTTTGCCAAGGCTACATGGTGTGCATGTAGCCATACACACCATGTAGCACCAACCTTCAGAAGCACTGAGTGCGAAGCGTGCAGTGTGCGGTTACAGGGCAGTGCTTTTTAATTCCTTGATCTGAAGAGTTAATATAGACTGTGGTTAAACACAGAGCCAGGTTACCTGAATTCATATCCCATTCAGCCCCTTGCTAGGCGTGTGATCGTGGCAAATCACTGAACTTCTCTGTGCCTCAGCTTCCCATCTGCAAAATGGGCTCATGATCATCACGACAGTGATATGAATTAATATATGCAAAGCATGTATTCGATAATTACTATCTAGAGCAACCACTCTTGGGCTTCACTTTCTTCTCTGTAAAATGCGATTGCTCTCATTACTTATTAATAAGAACATGGGGAAATGAAATAAAAGCATGTATCTCCTTAAAGCATGCAACACAAAGCCTAATTCTTGGTAAGCACTCCATGAGTGTGGGTAGATAGCCAGCCAGAGAAATACGGCGAGGACCTGGTTCCTACTCCCCTTCCAGTTTCCAGAGGACAAGCTGAGCCCTCTGTCCTGCATGTACGTCTGTGGCAGGAGAGAAACCAATGAAGTCCTGTGCTATTCTTTCCTCCTGGTGTTTGATGAGCTTTTACTTAAAAATAATACCAAGGTTTCCCTTAGTGGTTTGCTTTCAAAGTAGCATGATGTGCCTTGTCTCAGTGGTTTCCATCCTCCACTGAGTCCTTAAAGGTCTGTTTCTCCCCAGGACAGTTTTCAAGTAGGAATAAATATGCTGGGCTGCTTTCTCCTGAACCTGACATCGAGTTTCCATTTATTGAAAATGAGTTGAAGGAAAAAATGAAGAAAGGATCTCATAATTATGCTTCCCCCTCCCCATGTTCTTTTAAACACATTGCTCCTAGCAGAATCTCTGTTTGCCAGGAAATTCTGCAGCTTATGAAAATTTCATAGCAACGCGGGCCCAGAGAAGAGTCAAAATGATATTTGACACTTAGCACAAATGAAAATGTTCCCGGGGAGGAGAACACTCCACAGACCATTTATTCCAGGCATGCACGAATTTGTGCTTGATGGAGGAAAAGGTGAGGCTCGAGGAGTCAGAAGAGGGAACCATTTGGTGGGAGCTATGGGTCCAGAGTGCGGCCAGTGTGACTGGAAAGCACGAGAAAGCATGGCGGTGAGTCCTCTGCTCTTTGCTCCATCCCCTCCCCCGGCAAACCCAGTCTCTCCATGATTATAATGAGCAGACCGGCCCGATCTGCATTGAAATGCACTAGAGAAGAGGAAATGCAAACTTTTCAACTGCCTTTCATTTCAGACTTAACTGTTCTTTTCCACCCTCCTCTGACCTGCTCTTCTCCCTCAGCTGCTGTTGTAAATTATGTGCATCAGAAAAGCAGTGACTCATGGAGCAGAAGCTTGAGGAAATGTGCGGCTTAATGAGGAGGAAAGAAGGTCTGATACTGATGGCAAAAAAAAAAGGAGGAAAAAAATGCCTCATTTTGTATCACATACTATAGGCTCAAGTTCTTTGCTGGCACAGACTTTGAAGAGCCCACGGCGAACCAAGGTGGCGGAAGCGAGCATCCTCTCTGAGCTTCCTCTCCACTCATGTGCCTCGTTGGCGGCCACCTGATCTGATTTATGGTAAGCGCCATGTAGAGCAGAAATGCGTTGCCAGGAACAACTGTGGGGGTCAGGGGCAGACAAGACTCCATTCCTAGGCCCTCATCAGATACGAGGTTTTCTTCTACGGTCTGTGTCCTTCCAGGGGTCTGTGTCCACTTGCAACAGTCCATACAACCTTCTCAGTGGCTACCTTACATAGATTTTGTCCTGATCGTGGTCTCTCCCCTCCCCCTGCTTCAGAAAATGAAGCTTGAGAGGCAGGCACATCAGGGTCCGGTGGTGATTGTCTCGCCCCATTAAGCCCCAGGTGACCCCAATTGAGGGTCAATTGCTGAGTCACCGTATTTGGTGTAAACCGTCCCCCCCCTGGGGTGGTGGTCCCTCAGGCTAACAAGGATCACCTGGAAATAGATTCAAGGACTCCGGGCAGCCCCTAGAAGCTGGCAAAGGCGAGGAACAGGGCCTCCCCTGGGGCCCTGCGGACACCCTGGTGTCTGTCAGCCTGGTGAGACCCGCTTCAGACTTCGGCCTCCCCAACCGTAAGGTAAGACATATGTGTTGGTTTATGCCACTAAATTGGTGGTAAATTGTTATGGCAGCACTAGGAAACGAATACTCAGGATTCTTGATATAAGGTACCCCAGGCCCCCTCGTTTTGCAGAT
Organism: Leptonychotes weddellii; assembly: GCF_054177405.1. NCBI lineage: Eukaryota > Metazoa > Chordata > Mammalia > Carnivora > Phocidae > Leptonychotes > Leptonychotes weddellii. Next base: position 2,495,620 of record NC_138376.1, on the reverse strand, counting down.
AAAGAACCAAGGGCCCAGGGAGTTTGCCGACTTGGATGAAATTGTGTTGCTGTCCAACAGTAGCTGCTGACAACAAGGAGCAATTTCTTTATGCTGAACACAATTCTTAGCCCGTGGTGCGTATCCACTCGTGACGTCAGCTGAACCCTAAGGCAGCGGCTGCCGTTCTTATCCCCATTTGACAGATGAAGATACTGAGGTCCAGTGATGTCAAAGGCGGGAGGTGAGTCAGCGGGCTACCAAGAGTTTGCACCCAGGTATTTCGGAAATGACTTTATCCCTGGTTTACTAGTGAGCTCCTGGGGAACCATCCCACGCCCTGCCAACCCCTAGACTTATTTAACTTTATCTCATCTCATCGCACCAACCCTGGGAGGTCTGTAGGTTCTTTCCCTTCTGAGCCGAAGCCAACAAGGCACAGAGATGTCCCTCCCAACTCCCACGTCTCCGCAGCTCCCCATCCCCCTCCCCCTGCTGTGGCCGCAGGAGACACACAGAAGAGACATGACAGGGTGGTTTCTGCCTTCAGCCAGCTGCTGGATTCTCTTGGGTTACATTTGGGAACCAGAGTGTCACTTTTCTCCAGTTGGAACCTCAGGGCAAGACTGTCCCTAAGGCTTTGATCAATAGCTGTTGGCTGTCTGGAGCAGCAGACCTTGCCCAGGGCGGAACAACCCAGAGCACTTCTCCGCCCAGGCACAGCTCAGCAATGTCCGCCGAAGGCGGCTTCAGGAGCTGGGGTCCTGCATGGAGGACATACAGTGTATTGAGTTAGACTGTGTATTTATTCAGGGTGGTCTGGGGGAGGCAGAAGGCACCAGCCGCTCCTTGATGTCACCAGTTTTCCAGGGAACCAAAGTCCGAGGCAGCCCGGGAAGAGGATGACACAGCACCTGCCACCAAGAAGCGTCCTCGCTATTTGGATGCGCACTGAAGCAAACCAACGAACAAACAAGGACCATCTGGCTGTGGGCCAGAGCAGCCTGAGGGGCGCAGGTGCATGGGGCTGGCCCCATCACTGTGGCTCCAGGAATGCCTCACAGGAAAATGAGATTTCCAAGCACGAGTGGGTGGGCGAGGAGGGAGTACGGTCCTTGATGGAGAGAAAAGCATGGGGAGGGACAAGGGCCAGAAGGTTCAAGCAAGCCTAGCTGAGGACCATGAGCCGAGCAGGTTCACTGGCGGAAAGGACTCACGTGGACACCAAAAAGTCCTTAGGTTGGTTATCACTGAACCATTCATTCATTCAACAAATACGTATTGTTCGCCCGCCCTGTGCCAGGTGCGAGGGACCCAGCGGTAAAGAAATCATGTGCCCTAAAAGGTGAGGGCCGTTGCCCTGATTCGGGCTCCAAGCATTCCTGGCAGCCAAGCTCTGATCTTCAATCCTGCCTGCTGAGAGGGATTCCCATTTCAGGCCATTCTTCCCGCAGACACAGCCCCCTGCCCTCCCCCCGCCAGCGCCCAGCTCCTCGGACGCAGGGCCGACACAGGAGCTCCGCTAGAATCAATTACGGCCTCACCATCTTCATGCATAAAACATGGTACAGGAGGCCGGGAGAGGCTGGGCCCCGCCGGCCGGTGCCGCAGTGACTTCAGGCCAGTGCGGAGTTCAGGGAAGGAAAGGAAAAGCAAGTTACACGATTAAAGAAGTCAGCGGAAGCCTCAGACACAAAAAAAGAGAAGCGGGTGTTTTTGTTTTTTTTTTTTAATTTTTGTGCACTTGGCCTTGTCTTCCGTGTCGCTGTGCGCCCGCGCCCTTTCGCTCCCCGCCATGAGAAGGTTTTAGAAGGCTCACCTTGGGACCATGGTGCTACCTTCTCGATTGCACTGGATCAGAAACAGGCCATGGAGGGACCGGATCCGGAGGCGGCAGCTCAACCGTGAGTGTCCCAAGGGTGTGGCTTGCGCCCCTCCTCGCTGCTGGCCTGCCTTCTCTCCACTCTCCCCACGCACTCCTACCTGCCCGCTTCTCCGTCGTCCTGGGCACCCTCTCCTGAAGGCCTCTGTTCTCCTCTCTCTTCCCGTTTGCTTCCTGCAGCTCGATCCTAATTAGGGGTAACGAAATACACTTTGTTTCAAGTAGCAAGAAGAGAGGGCCTCTTTCTTTCTGCGTCTAGATGGAAAATACAGATAAATATTTATACCAGTCAAGGCGTTGTGGGAACTGGGACTTTCATTTATTGGGGCGGGGGGAGAACATGCCGCGTCTGAATGAACAACCATAGAGTCAGAGTGGGTGAAACGCGAGGGAGGCACATTTCCTTTAAAGGACCAGTCGTCTGTTTCTTAAATGATCAGACTCAGGCTGAGGTTCCCCTTGAGTTGACAGGAACGCTAACCAAAAGGGAGATTTCGGCGTTGAAGTAATTTGAGAAGGAAAAAGCATTCCAAATGTATGCCCAGACCATTACCCACCAATAAGTAACATATTGGTGTGTGTCTGCTGCGGGAAAGGGTAATTTACGTCAGATGTCAGCGAATTCACACAGTCAGCCAGGCTAGTTTGAGAAGCACAGGGCGGTTTTCACAGCGGTGAGGAACGGCCCCTTTTCTTCTTTGTCCTCAGAAAAGCACCAGTGAAGCCATGATGACAAACTACAACTGACATGTGGCCTCAGCCTGAGGAGGCAACAGGGAGCAGTGGGGACTGTGGTAAAAGGGGGGAGCACATGTCCTCCCGCAGAAAGGCGCCCACTGTTTAATGTCATCAGATTGCTTCCATGAGGAATGGAGGTCCAAGTTGCCAGGTTTCCTGAATTTTCCAGAAAAGCGAAAACATGCTAATTTCTAAGAGCTCTCAAGGCTAAACCCTGGCTGTGAACTCTTTAAATGCTAAATAGCCGATAGGATGCTCGGATGCAGGATGGGACTACTGTGGGCCATGGAGCCCTGGTTTCAGGGCTGGGTGTTGCTCTCATTAAAGGCCCATCACGGGGTGTTATGTAAGTCTAGTTATATGTTGACGAGACTTACGTGTTAGCCCCTGGTGCAGACAATTAGATTAAGAGGAATGAGTGGTTTAGGAACGTAAATAACAAACACAGTGGTGGTCTACTAGCTTAGGAGGCTAAGCTGGGCTGGTTGGGTTTCCAATGGCACCACGGATGAGCAATTGCACCCAGCAAAAATCTTTAATACAATTAAAGAGCTGTGAGCAATTTTCGGAGAGCCTTTCCCTTCTTCCTCATCTGCTTCTTTCACCTGAGCCTACTTGAGTTCAGATTTCAGTTTCTGCCTCCCCGGGAAAAGGGCTGTGGTCCCAGGGGTTTCGGACAACCCCTCTGCCATGGGACGTGTCACTGAGAAAGGATGGGTTGGTCTGTGCTGTCGCACAGCGATGGGGAGGTGGCCGACCCTCCACAAACAAGAATTTGGGGCAAAGACCTGTTTCGTTATTGCAATTTTACTTGAGTGATGAGACTAACATCTGGGCCTCGGGGGAAGGTTCCTGCACGGTTTTACTATGAAACAGTGATGTGTTGATAAATGCTTCCTCCAAGTTTGACATGAAGCAGGCCAGTCCCGACCTCGTTGGCATAAGCGTCTGAGGAAGGAGGGGATTCTGACTCTCCTCCAGGGTGGTCAAGAGCCCCGCCGGGTTCGAGGCAGCATGAGTCAGAAATAGCAGGGGATCAAGTGACTTTGTTTCCAGTTGATTTTTGCAACTCATGGAACACCTGTGCATATTTGAATTAGAGGCCATAGAAAGGGAAACAGGGTGAAGACACCGAAGAGAGAGAGAAAGAACGATGGAGAAGTGTCTCACTGCAAACACCAGGCTAGCCCTCGGCACTGTTCTGCAATTGCTAAACTCTGTCTTTGATAACTTTTTCCGTCCGCTTTCTCTGAGGCTTTTCTCACAGGTCAGCGTCCCCTCTGACTCAGAGACCCAAGAAGAACCCTTGGGGTTTTTCTGTCATTGAGAAAAATAAGTTAATAACCCTTCTACCCCCAACCCACAAAGGGACCGGTGAATGGCAATAAAAGGGCCACATGCCACCACTTCTGTGCCCGGGCAGACATTGCCAATCAACCACAGCTCAGTTGCGCTCTCCCAGGCTTGGAATCCTTTCTGAGCCAGCTCTGCTGTTTGTAATCAATCAGATTTGCCTCAACAGCCAAAACCTGCGTTTGTATTCCACTGCTTTGTAACAAATTACCACAAGTTTATTGTCTTAAAACAACACGCATTTATTACCTTGTAGTTTCCATTGGTCCGGAGACTGGGCATGAATTAGTGAGGGGTCTGTCAATGCTGTGGTCAACGCATCAGCCAGAACCGCTGTCTCCTCTGGGGCTCACGGTCTCCCTCCAAACTCAAGGGTTGTTGGCAGAATTTAGTTCCTTGTGGTTGTAGGACCGAGGCCCTCAGCAACTGAAGGCTCCCCGCTGTTCCCTGTCACATGGCCCTCTACAACATGGCAGTTCTGCTTTCTCAAGGCCAACCCGGAGAGTGTCTGGTGCTGCCTGTAATCTCTCCTTTAAAGAGCTCTCCTGATTAGGCCAGGCCCACCCAGGATAATCTTCTTTTGATTCTTTCAAAATCAACTGATCAGGAATTTTTTTTTTTTTTTTTTTAGATTTTATTTATTTATTTGACAGAGAGAGACAGCGAGAGAGGGAACACAAGCAGGGGGAGTGGGAGAGGGAGAAGCAGGCTTCCCCCCAAGCAGGGAGCCCAATGTGGGGCTTGATACCAGGACCCTGGGATCATGACCTGAGCTGAAGGCAGGTGCTTAACGACTGAGCCACCCAGGCGCCCCTAATCAGGGATCTAAATTACATCTGCAAAATCCTTAATCTTTGCCCATATGACATAGCCTAACCATGGAAGTAAAATCTCATCATATCCACAAATCTTTCCCACACTCTAGGTAAGGGAATTACATGAACATATATATACCAGGGTCAAGAATCAAGGGGCCATTTTTGGATTCCGCTTATCACAAAACCTGTCATCCTTGCAATAGAACCTGGATTTTGAGCTGCTGGAAATCTTTTTCTTTTTACTTTTTATTATGAAAATCTTCAAATATACAGAAAAGTAGAGAAAATTACACAATGGATCCCATATACCTATCACCTAAATTTAACAACTGCTAACGTTTTGCCATATTTGTTTCATCTTCTTCCTGCCCAAGTATTTTAAAATAAATTGCAGACATTATGACATCTCTACTCTAAATATTTTAGTAAGAGCATCTCTAAAAAGTAAGGTCCTTTTTCTATATAACTGCCTAATAAAATCAGTGGTCCCCTAATATTATTCAACACACAGTCCATATTGAAATCTCAAGTAGAAACCAGTTCTGAGCATGCTCTGTATACCTCTAACTCTCGGCAAGATGCCTGGCACCTAGCATACTCCGGAAAGGTTTAAGTTCAATCAAAATTATATCCCTGTTAAAGCAACAACTCCCAAAGTCCATTTTCCCTTAGTGCCCCTTTCTTTTTCTTTTCACCCCGGGTGTCTGTAATGAGATATTGATGTTATTTAGAATCCGTGGTAGTGCGGGATGGAACATAATGGAGCCAAGGGATGAGAGCTAGAATGCGTTACCCTTCTCAGGGATGTTTGCCTTTTTAAAGGGGCCACCAGAGAAAGAGCCAAACACGTGATGGGGGCAGACTGAGGAGGGGCTCATCCGATGCCCTGGAAACCTTATCCGGCTGCTTACCTGACACCCCCAGGTAAAGAGGGGTATGAGCACAGGGGGAACCTGGACTCTCTGAATGATGAGAGCAGTGTCCGGGCAGTGAGGGGGAGCTGCTTCGAACCCTTCTTTCCTTTACTCTGCCGACATTAGGGAAAGGAAGCCTGGCACGTGTATCCGCTTTGATAACTGGGAGATTGGGCTGCTTACAACCTCTTAGCTGCGGGCCTTTGGGCAAGTCACTCGACCTCCCTGGATGTCCACTTCCTTCACCATCAAAGGGCTATCATAAGGGTCCCAGCCTCGCGGTGCTACTGGGGGATTAAGACCTAACTGTGTCAGCTCCTTGCATGTGCCTGGTCCTTGGCATGATGGCTGTTGGCATCTGAGAGAACTGAACTGGTGCTGGTGACATGTGGGAGAGTACAGAGGGACCACTAGTGCCCCCACCATGCTTTTGGGCTGGGGGGGAAGGCCGTGCTGGAGAAGGGATCTCCTCTTCCTCAGCCTCGACCTCACCCACCCCCATGTCTGGCCGAGTGCACCACCCCAGGCAGGAGGGGCCAGCCAAGCCAGGGAAGACCACTCTAGCCCCGGGGGTGCCAGAACTCCTTTCTTCTGGAAAACATGGTGTGTTTGCCAAGAGTGGATCCCCAGGACGCCATTTTCCGTACAAGTAGATCCATCCAGACCACTTAGTCTGAGTGGGACTTACTGGTTTGCCCTCCTTGAAGGGTTTCGCTCCGTGTCTGGGTGGAGATTCGATGGACAAGGCCGCAGGAGAACATCCTCTGTGGGCCCCAGGGAACGGAATGGAAGCGAGTTCTGTGTGTCCCTGAAAAGACCACGGTGACAGAGCTGCTACACGGCTGAGCTTAGGGCATGCTGCTGGCTCACATACTGATGACTGCCTCCCCAGGGGCACTGGGACTTGGTTGTCTCGTTCGGCTGCCCCCACTGTTCCCCTGGCTCCGTGTGGGGGGATCCTTAACCGCGACGGGGCGGAGCAGGGTCTGCAGGTGGGGGGCTGAGCTCTGCAGACCTGTCCCCAGGCCGTGGTTGTCCACGCCAGTCCTCCACCGACCGTCCTGCACAAGGACAGAAGAAGCCAGCCGTCCTTCCCGACCCCGCGGGGCGCTCTGCTTCTAGAAAGTTCTTGTGGTCTCTTCTACACGATTGGTGGTCTCCAGAAGAAGCTGAAGCCAAGAGCTGATGCTGGGCGGGTCCCAGGGAGCCAGCGAGGCCCATGGAAGGGGGAGAGTGCAGGGCGCTTCGGTCCACGGGGCCTGTGTGGTTGGCCCTGTGCCCAAGCACCAGCATCAGCTCACAGGGCCGCCCACTTCTGTCGCTTGCTGCTCCCGCTTTCCTCTTACCTGGCAAGGCTCCCCCGACAGGCTGTCGGCCGGACCCCTCTCCGCCTCTCCCCGGGGCTCCTCGCCCCGAGATCCGTGCACGGGCTGGGGCAAGCCGTGGGGCTGCGGATACAGCCTTCCAGCGCCCAGACGGCCCAGACTGGAGCAGAGGGGGTGCCGCCTCCCGCCTCCGGCCGTTGTTCTGACTCCCATCAGCATTGCTCGCGGATGTCCACTCCTAGGGGCACAGCGGCTGCTCCGGGGTGGCCTTCTCGGCCCCGTTCCCGCCCCCGCAACCTCCCGGTGGGGGGACAATTCCTCTAGTGGCTTCTGGCTCCTGTAAAGCCATAGGCTTAAAAATTCGGAAGGAGGTCACCCCGAGCATAAAAAAATGAAGAAGGAAGCCTTTTAGGACATTCCCTGTCATCCCCAAGTTACATATTCTCCTGGGCTCTAGTTTATCCACCTGCTAAAATTGTCCTTTAACAGCCTCTGCTCGACAGCGGGCAGCAACCCCCCTCCGGGTGTGAGCTTCTCCCCTCGTCTTGTTTACCCCACAGTTCTGCCAATTTGGGAGAATTCGGCTGTATTTTGTTTAGAGGCCCCAGCATTCATACTGATGCAAGGATTATTTATATACCTTCACACGTGGCATTCCCCGTTTCCTCATGATCCAGAAGAACAATTGCTTCTTTAGAAGACTTACCCTTCTTCTTCCTGCCTTCATGATTGAGTCCAGGAGCACCATTACCCAGGGCCCCATTCCAGCTCCTACTATAAGGGAAGAAAAGGGATAGGAAACCCGAGAAAGGGAGATACTGTGAATAATTCAAGGGGGTTCTGTTGGTTGAGAAAGTGCTCTCTTTGTATGTCCATTGATCTGAACAGATATTCTAGCTGTCTCCGGCCAAGGGTGGACAAAAGAGAGGGTGTGGAGGGCAAAGGGAAGGAGAGGAAGAAGAAACACAGACAACTACAACGAACAAAAATAAAAAGGAATGAAAACAGCAGAGGGATTAGAGAACTCAGGGCTTGGTGACAGATCCCGAAGCCTTTTATTCTCAGGTTGGTGGTTTGTAGACGGATATAAAGAGCCCCAAAGTTAATCACTAGAATAACAACATGGTCTCTGGTTAGAAGCAGAAAATTAGCAAAATAGCACATTTTCTCCGTAGCGTTAAGCTAGTCTATTAAGTTGGGGGTGGGGGAAGGAGGATCCTAAGGGAACGGAAACCTCTCGAAATATGTTCGCCAAGTATAACCTACTACGTGCACACCAGGTTTTCCTCCAAAATAGCAAGATTAGAACTTGTTTAACTGCATGTGAATGTGTGTGTAGACGCGCACGCATGCACGCACACACACACACACACACACACACACACAGTGGACTTCACTGTCAAGACTGGGACGACCATGAGCTTGGGCAGGAACACTAAAAAACAAACCTGTTCATTTTGTTTTGATCTGATACAAAGCCACTGTCTCCATGATCTAAGAATCAAGCACACACAAACGCATAAGACAGAGAGGGGAAGTCATCTAGAATCCCCAGCCCACCACCCTACAACTGAGTGCTCACATTTATTTCACTAAAATAAACTCAATGTATTGTTTTTGTCGGATCTGCTCTGCAACTTGCTTGTTTCATTTAGCAACATAACTTGAATACCTTCCTATATCTAAAAACCATAAATATCTTTATATTGGGTCCATACAGCCAAATGGAAATGAAAGCTTGCAGAGTTTGGGCAGTTTAAGTATACCTAATCTGATTCACTGAAATATACACACACACAGATTATAATTGTAAAAATGGATTGTACTGGATGAGGACTGAAGCATCTGATTAATTATTCACCTTGCCTGGAGTCTCTGACTTCTGCACCCATGGGGTGCTGCCTCTGAGTCCCCAGATGGTAATGTAGGGTGGAACTATTCTCCTACAAAGGGCGAATCTTTGTGCCCCCCCCCCCCCGCCCACCAAAATGAATGCCAGCTTGGAAACAAGACCATTCCCTATCCCCTTGCAGGCTGGTCCCTTGGTGCCTGGTTTCCAAGGTACCAGAGGTGTTCTCGTGCTTGGGAATGGGTGGCTTGGCACTTGTCCCCGTCACAGAATGGAGAGAGACATCCAGAGCCAGAGCTTGCACACAGAATAGCCAGGCAAGATCAAGAAAACAGAGGCTGGGATATTTGCTGGCTCTGAATGCTGCCGCCCAAAGTTTTGTTCCCTGAGGATTTGCTACCAAAAGAGCCAAATTAATCCAATCCTTCCATTTTCAAGTCCGTGACAGACAATTTGTTTGCTAATACTGGGTTAAAGGGAAAAGAGCAAATACATGTAAACGAGGCTGCAAAGAACGTCAAGAGATTTTCCCTCTGGACCAAGAGGAAGCTTTAGTTCTGTCTGGGTGGCTTCAAAGGGACAGAAAGGATGCTCTTTTGAGCCCATCAGAGGGCATGACATGAGAGGAATTTTGTGGACTTGCAAGCACCCCTCTAAATGGTGCCAATGACGAGGGAAATGTGTGATCTCTGTTCTTTAAATGTGTTCCAAGATTTCATTAGTAACAATTTTCACATACAGAAAAGCTGCAGGAATTATAGTGGGAACACCTACGCTCCTACCACCTAGATTCTATCCCTGATGTTTTACTCTGCTGTCTCCTATCTATCCGTACCTCCATTCCTCTATCGAACCATCAACAAATCTTATTTTTTAATGCTTGATACTTAGCTCTAAACACTTCAACATATCTGTCATTTAATCTTTGTTAATGGTTCTTAAAAAAATTTTTTTAGTCAAGTTTATTGAGGTATGATTTACAGAGAGTATTTTTTTATAAAGAGTACTTTCACTTTTTAGCACACAATCCTATCGTGTTGACAAACATCTGCGGCTGATGAATACTTTCTAACCACCTACCTCAAAGATCAAGATCTAGACGTTCTGCCCCCCAAACATTCCCTCCTGCCCTATTTGCCATCCACCCCTCTCCTTAGACTTTGTCAACCAATGATCTTCTAGATTTGCCTTTTCCAGAATATCTTATAGATGGACACCTATAGTCTGGATCCTTTTGAGTCTGGTTTCTCTCACTTAGCTGAATACATTTGAGGTTCATCCATGTTGTGGCATGAATGTTTGTTCTTCATTACAGATGGTGTCCCATTACTGGGTGTATCTTTATAAGGTGTGATTATTTGCAGGTGATAAGATCTCTAGTCAAAAACCCTGGGTAGACAGCAATCAGAGTGGACAACCCCCCAGGTCTCCATGGTCTTCGTGTATCTGTTCCGCTCTCAGGGGAAGCTGTAGGCAAATCAAGGACAATGAACCTCTCTGGAGGCCCCCTGTGCCTCATCTCTACTCTGGCAGTATCGGTGGGACCTACTCAGGGCGCTCAATCGGTGGAAAATGGTTACAGTTCAGAATGTGTCAGACCAGTCGTCCACCCTCCTGTATGTGGTTGTAGAAGCTCTATCCTAGATGGGGATCGCTCTCACCAAAGGGAGACCCAGAATCAGCACACAGCTGCATTGGCCCCCATAAGCTAAGATACCGTCTCGGAGGATCCAGGAGTCCTGCTGGAGTTGAGGAGCTTTCTGGCTGCCCCGTTCTCTCTCCATTTTTTCTCCCTAACTCGAATTAAAATGTTGTGTTTTGCATCAAGAGAACATCCTGCACCCAGAAGGAAAAGAGTGAAAGGATGTCTTGATTTCTTAAGGAGATCACGTACATTAGCTTTCAGCTTTTAATCCAGCTTTTAAATGAGTAGCCCAGACATTGTTATAATTCCCCCAAAGGACAAAAACTTGATTTCCTTCCAAATAGAAGTTAAATGAAGTTGAAGTTGAATTTAACTTCACAGTTAAAATGAAGCTGTTTGGGTTTTAAACTGAGAAACCTAATCCTCAAGGTGAGGCGACATACTCTTTTGTTCACCATCCCCCAATGCAATCAACATTTCTGCGTCATCTGTGATGTGGGGGACTGTGAGCGGCCTCTCCAAGGCTGTGGGACTTGCTTCCAGGTCTTTGATCATCTGTGAGACGTCAATTGGACCACTTACTGTCTTGGTGTTCAATACACAAACATCCTTTCTTGCCCAGGCCAGAAGTTTGGCCGTAGTGTCTTGTGCACCCCGTCTTTCATCACACGTTAGGGGTATCCCTTCCAGAACTCCGCTGCCCCAGTCATCCCAGTCCCAGTGCTCTGCAGTCCCAGATACAACCCCGTTTTCAGGGCCTCGCCTTACCTCTTCCCACATCAAACCAAACCCACTCCCCTCCATTGCTTCCTGATGCCAGTGTGGCCCAGACGCCGGGTCCCAACGTGTCAACTTGATAAACATGATTCCAACCTTACGCTTTTGTGGCTTGAGCTGATTTCACCCATATTCTCTCATTGGAAATTCACAGCTACTCTGTAAGGTAGGAAGATCTGTATTATCTGCTTTCACTTGTGTGGGAACGAAAGTTCCGAAATAAAGGAGCAATGGGGAGTACCTACCATTTCCCCTGGGACAGGACTCCCACCAGGCACCATGCTAGGTCCTGAGTCATTCTTTCACTGAATGCTCCGTCCAACCCCATGAGGTTGGTCTTTGAATCCGTTTTGCAGGGGAGGACTTGGAGGCTCAGACAAATTGAAGGGCTTGCTAAGGGCCTCATAGTTACTAAGTGACAGAATACAGCCCAGATTCAAAATCATTTCCTTACAATCCCCGCTCGTTCTTACTGCTAAAACTTTCACTTGCCAGGACTCCGGCTCAAATCAACCAACTCCCAATCTAGCCATTTTTCCAGCCCCCTGAGAAGTCCATTTAGAAAATTCATCTTACTCTGCCCCCAAATCTCAAAGTTTGGGTCCCACTGAAATGCAGACAGCTCTGGGGGTCTCCCAAAGGTGGTCTCCAGGGCTGGCAATGTCTGCCCCAGTAAAGGGGGTGTGTGGTATCTACTGGGCGCCGTGTCTCTGGAGCTATGCTCAATGTTCAGGAAGCTGAGAAATACACATAAGGAAAACACTAACAAAGTGTTAAAATCTTCGTGGAATATCTACCCTGAGTGCCCAATTTCTTTTCTATGCCGGACAAGGGTGGTGAGGACCACTGAGAAACTGGCCACCCAACCAGCTTGGGCTCAGAGCTGGGGCTTGTCTGGAGCAACCAACTGGCTTGGGCAGACAGGTGGCCCTGCATCTCGGGCAGAACTAGGGGAGATCAGGCAGGCTCAGCCTGCCCTCTGAGACCGGGGTTGTGGCCTCCGGAGTTCCAGCCCTGCTCGTGAGCCCTTGACCCGCAAGACTCGCCTCTCCCTCCCTGTTCGGCTGGTTCCCATCCTGGTGGTGGCTTCTGACCCTGTTTCCCCACCACTGCGCAGAGGCTCAGCTGAACGGCGGAAGAGGGTAGAGCGAGAGTGACTCGAGTCACTGCAGGATGTGGTGATGCCCCCCCCACCCTGGGGGCCCTTTCCTCCCCAGCACAGACTCCCAAGCTCGGTTCAGGGCTGCTGCTGGGTTCCCCAGAAGATGCCTCTCTCCATACCCACCAGGAACCCCCAACTCCACCTGCTCCTAGGTCATCGTGTGTACGTGGTCACCCCAAAACTGGGGACCTCCTCCATGCGCCTTCCCTTAGATTGGCACCTGGAGACCAGCCCCTCCCGTGGAGGTCACGCTCTCCACTTTCCTCTCTGACCTTGGGGAGAGGTGCATGCCCTCCACCTCGGAGCTCCTGCCCTCCCCGAGCTGCAGCAGGCTCGGCCACCAGTGAGCACTGTGCTCGTGTGTCCTTCAGCCCCTCCAGGTTCATCCGCCGACGGGCTGGGCGGAATCCACCCCTCGCTAGAGTCTGGAGCATTCGGCGAGTGGGAAAATATTTCGTCCACCTGCAGAACCATACACATGTCTCTATTCTTAGTCTAGTGCCCGAGAGCATACCTTTACAATTTTAGTTGTCATTTTAAAAATATAATTTATTATAAAAATATATAGAATTTATCATGAAGTTCTTAATGGGCTTACTCTTGTTTGTTTTACTGTTTGAAAAATAGAACACTTGCTTCTAGGAAGCTGGGGGAATCCAGAAAGTGGCATGTGCCTGAGTGGTTCCTTTTGGCCGCTGCGGTGTTGGGACTGTGGGGCCCTGGATGTCAGCCAGCAGACCCACACCCCAGCAGCCAGCGAATGGCAGGGGGGCTCAGGAGCCAGGACAGACAGACGGACCCGCCTCTTCTTGCCCTTGGCCTCCACTGGAGAACACGCGCGACCTATCCCCCTGGTCTTCAGCCTCTCCTCTCCTGCCAGCTTCCTTTCAGGGGGAATTCCTGTGCTATACCTCGTGATCCCCCCCGATTTACTCTCTTTAAAATGATCATGGTCTTGCATTTAAGACCGCTGTGATCTCCATTATATACCATGAATGGTCACAAGTTCAAAGAAATCACAAGGAGAATTAACGCTCTAGATTCATACATCTAATTTCTTTCAGAGTATACATGAATTATTTTTCACTTATAAAAATGCACAGAAAGAGAAAATAAAAACACACAGCAACTGGAAGTAGAAAACCAAATATTGACTTGTAGAAATTCTCAGGCTCCTTATTTTTAAGGAGAAACAAGGACTTAGAGTTAGTGTCCCCACTGTTTACATCCTGAGCTTCCAGAGTGCTTTAGGAGGTGAATCTCTTCCATCTGCTCTTTCGCCCTTCATTTTTCATCTGCTAGGCAAAGGTACTCTTTAGACTACTTAATGTGCATTATCATAAATCTGAATTAGTGAGACCCCCACATAATGAACCTCAGCTCTCCTCCATGCCTGTGGCCAAATGCACACCATTATAAATATCTAATAAAATCCTCAGGAACAGCCAAATACAACCAAGGGAAGCAGTTCCTCTCTTCTGCACACAATAGCTCTGACTAATCACACAGCCTCTTATGTAGCGTTGAGTGACTTTTCACCTTTAGTTTTACCTGTAAATAGCACTCGTTTATAAAACTGTCTTTCTGAACACAGTGCTTTCAAAAATGACTCATGTGTGACTCAGAGAAACCAACAAGCTCTATAACTTTGAATCTCATGAAATTTTTTTCAGTTTCTTTCGTTCATGAAGTTTCTTGGTGGAGTCTTCAGGGTTTTCAATATATAGTATTATGTCAACTGCAAATAGCAAGAGCTTCCCTTCTTCCTTACCAATTTGGATTCCTTTCTCTTGTCTGAAAGTTGGGGCAAGGACTTCTAGTACTGCGTTGAATGAAAGTGGTGAGAGTGGACATCATTGTCTTGTTTCTGACCTTAGGGGAAAGAAAGGCTCTGTTTTTCACCATTGAGTATGATGCTGGCTGTGGGTTTTTCATATATGGCCTTTATTAGGTTGAGGTGTTTTCCCTTTAAACCTACTTTGTTGAGGGTTTTTATCAGCAATAGATATTGTACTTTGTCAAATGCTTTTTCTACATCTATTGAAATGATCATATGATTTTTATCCTTTCTCTTGTTGATGCAATGTATCACATTGACTGACTTGTGAATGTTGAACTATTCTTGCATCCCAGGAATAAATCTCATTTGATCGTGGTGAATGATTATTTTAATGCATTGTTGGATTCAGTTTCCTAGTATTTTGTTGAAGATTTTTGTATCTATGTCCATCAAAGATATTGGCCTGTAATTCTTTTTTGTAGTATCTTTTTTCTGGTTTTGGTATTGGGGTAATTCTGGCCTCATGGAATGAATTTAGAAGTCTCCTTCCACTTCTGTTTTTTGAAATTGGGTGAAAAGAGTATCAACTCTTCTTTAAATGTTTGGTGGAATTCACCTGTGAAGCTATCTGGTCCTGGACTTTTATTTGTTGGGAGTTTTTTGATTACTCACTCAATTTCATTGCTGGTAACTGATCTGTTGAAATTTTCTATTTCTTCCTGATTCAGTTTTGGGAAGTTATATATTTCTAGGAACTTATTCTTTTCTTTTAGGTGGTCCAATTTGTTGGCATATAATTTTCCATAATCTCTTATAATCCCTTTTTTTCTGTGGTGTCGGTTTCTTGCATTTCTAATTTTGACACCTCTCTCTTATTTTGATGAGTCTGGCTGGAGGCTTATCAATTTTGTTGATCTTTTCAAAGAACCAGCTCCTGGTTTCATTGATCTGTTCTACTGTTTTCTTTTACTTTCTATAGCGTTTATTTCTGCTCTAATCTTTGTTATTTCCTTTTTTTCTACTGGTTTGGGGTTTTGTTTGTTCTTCTTTTTCTAGGCCCTTTAGGTGCGAGTTTAGGTTGCTTAATTGAGATTTTTCTTGCTTCCTGAGGTAGGCCTGCATTGCTATAAACTTCCCTCTTAAAACAGTTTTGCTACATCCCAAAGATTTTGGACTGTTGTGTTTTCATATTCATTTGTCTCCAAGTATTTTCTGATTTCCTCTTTGATTTCTTAATTGACCCATTCATTGTTTAGTAGCATGTTATTTAACCTCCATGTGTTTGTGGTCTTTCCAGATTTTTTCTTGTGGTTGATTTCTAGTTTCATAGCGTTGTGGTTGGAAAGGGTGCATGGTATTATGACTTAAATCTCTTTGTTTTGTGGCCTGACATGTGATCTGTCCTGGAGAATGTTCCACATACACTTGAAAAGAATATGTATTCCACTGTTTTAGGATGGAATGCTCTGAATGTATCTGTCAGATCCATCTGGTCCAATGTGTCATTCAGAGCCCCAGTTTCCTTGTTGATTTTCTGTTTGGATGATCTATCCATTGATGTAAGTGGGGTGTTAAAGTCCCCTACTGTGATTGTATTACTATTTATTACTTCCTTTATGCTTGTTATTAGCTGCTTTCTGTATTTG
>NC_138376.1:2424444-2479652 GCF_054177405.1 Leptonychotes weddellii | reverse complement strand
TATATATAACATCTTCTGTATTCAGTTGATGGTCACTTAAGTTTGAACCCATTCTTTACTCCTCCCTCCCCCACATTTTAGGGATATGGTGTCCTACTTTACATCCTTTTATTTCGTGAATTATTTCACTGATTTTTAAAGATACATTTAATTTTACTGCTTTTGTGTTTCCTACTTTTCTTACTCCTGCTTTTGGTCTTTCCACTCAAAGAGTCCCCTTTAACATTTCTTGTAAGGCTGGCTTAGTGGTGATGAATTCCTTTAACTTCTGTTTGTCTGGGAAACTCTTTAGCTCTCCTCCTATTCTGAATGAGAACCTTGCTGGATAGAGTATCCTTGGCTGCAGATTTTTTCCTTTCAGCATTTGACTATAGCATGCTACTCCTTCCGGCCTACAAAGTTTCTGCTGAAAAATCAGCTGATGGCCTTATGGGATTTCCCTTGTACATAACTATTTTCTTTTCCTTGCTGCCTTTTAAATCATTTTTATCACTATTTTTACCATTTTAATTACTATGTGTCTTGGTGTGGACCTCCTTGGGTTGATTTTGTGGGGGTTCTCTGTGTCTCCTGGATCCAGATTTCTGTTTCCTTCCCCAGATTATGGAAGTTTTCAGGTATTATTTCTTCAAATAAATTTTCTGCTTCCTGTTCTCTCTCTTCTCCTTCTGGGACCCCTATGATGTGAAAGTTATTACGTTTGATGGTGTTGCTGAGTTCCCTGAGTCTGTTTTCCTTTTTTATTTATTTTGCATTTTTATTTTTTTCTCTCCTATTCAGTTTGACTACTTGCTATTACTCCATCCTCCAGGTCATGGATCCATTCTGCTTCCTTTAGTCTGCTATTTATTCCATCTAGTATATTTCTAATTTTAGTTATTGAGTTCTTCATCTCTGATTTGTTCTTTTTCATGTTTTCTCTTTTTTTGAAGGTCTCACAGAGCTCCTCCACTCTTCTCAAGTTCAGTGAGTATCTTTATGACTACTACTTTAAATTCTCTGTTGGGCATATTTCTCCATGTCATTTAGCTCTCTTGCTATGATTTTGTCCTGTTCTTATATATGGAACATATTGCTCTGTCTTCTCATTTTTACCTGCTCTCTCTGTCTGTTTCTATGTGTTAGGAAAGTCAGCCACATCTCCTGCTTTTAAAGGTAGTGGCCTTATGGAGAAGAGGACCTGCAGTGCCTTGGAGTGCAAGGTCCCCTGTTCACCAGAGCCTGGCACTTCGGGAGTGTCTGCTGTGTGTGTTGTGTGCACCCTATTGCTGTGGTTGAGCCACAGTTGTCCTCAGTCCAGTCATCTGCAATGGCTCTCTTTGCCCGGTTGTGAGCAGGGTTTGGTCCCGGTGTTGTCAGTGGGCCAGTCTGGGTCTCCCTTGGCCTTGAGTTGAATCGGAGCAGGTGTTCGGCAGAGATGCAGTAGCACTGGCCTGCAGGATGCTTTGTTCTCTCCTGAGAAGCTTTCATTGGTGGGCAGGGCCAGCCGTCAGAACAGATGTCTCCCCCCAGCCCCCTACTGGGGCCACAGTCAAACTGGCCTATGTGGTTATCTTCCCCTCTCCTTGGGGCAGGAGTCACTTGGGAGTGGTTCTGACCCCTACTGGGGCTACTCGCACACTACCAGGCTTGTGGCACCTCTTCAAATGGGCTCCAGCCAGGGAAAGATCGGAGGGTGCAGGTATATGGGGGCAGGGCACGTGGTGTTAGCAGAGGTTTGCAGGTCTGCTCTGTGAAGGGGCCTGGAGCCACTTTAGAAACTCATGCCACAGGGCTGGAGTGGGTGGATTCACAGAGCAAGGAGAAGGGTGCACTATTTGAAAGCAAGGTGGAGGATATTCCTGCTGTGCTGGTTCCTGCAGGTGTCCATGCATCTAAGCTGGGAGACGGGGCGGCAGGGGGGGCGGGGGGGAGATGACCCTCACCAGGTTTTTGTTCTTGGAGAGGTCTCCCAAATATCCCTGCTGCCCCGCACACACGGAGATCAGTAGGCAGACCTCCCTCCCGTACGCCCCAGGCATCTCTCAAACTGCTGCTTCTATGCTGTACCTCAACGGGTCTCTTTGTTGCAATGTCCTCTTTAGGGCAGGGACTCAGTTTCATCTTGCCCTCCTGGCTTTCCTGGAACCCAGCCTGCTGATTTCTGAAGTTCCAGGTGTTAAGCCCCGCTGATTGTAAGAACGAGAGGCCCCTCTGGTTTCACAGCCGAATGTTATTTCTGCCCTCTGCAGGTTCCCTGTGCCGGGGTGCCTGGTGTGAGGGTCAGTTTCGCTCCCCTCTCCATGCTCGTGGCCTCCGTCCCTCTCTTGGACAGTACGTTTAGCTCCCAACTGATCTCCACCCTTCCTACCTTCTTCAATGTGGCCTCTCGTCTGCATTTAGCTATAGAGAGTCTGTTCTGTCAGTCTTTGGGTCATATTTTGGATTATTTACACTGATGTGGGTATTATCTAATTGTACTATGGGACAAGGTGAGCTTAGAATAATGCACCTGAGCCATCTTTCCCGGAAGTCTGTTCCTGCCATTTTTTAAACACCTTGCTGCTTTTAGATTTCTAACCCTTAAAAAGTCTTATTGTCATGATACCCAATGTTTCCCCAGCTCTGGCCTCCCAGAGCATGATTGATTGCTCAGTAGATAGTTTCTCTGTAAATCCAAGGTTTTAGTTCCAAGTAGCAGAAAATTTAAAAACCACCAGGCACTTACTTGAATTTCTTTGTCTAGAAACACCCTAGAACTAAAAAGTAGATGTTTTTAAATTACCTTTTTACACCTTTGCCTATATCTTAGATCAGATTCTTCTAATTCCCACCACCCATGTGAACACCAGGACCTGTGGGTGGGAGTGGGCATGAGGCAGAGAGGGGTTCCCCTTAGAGTTAGATGATGAGACTGACACCTCTCCTTGTCACCTCTGTCTTCCCTGTCCCCCTATCTTCTCCGACTTTCTTTTCTCCATTTTATCCTGACTAATTACTGACCTAACAATGATATTTAACCCAGAGTCACCAATTTGGCCCCTGAGAATGTTGTGAGGCAGAAAGAACAGCAACTTCACTTTTCAAATAAGTACCTAGAAATATAGAAGATCACTTTGTGTGCCATCAAAGGACACTGTGGTAGGAAGGATATCACCAGATTACAATGAGTGTGGAGAAGAACTGAAGACAAGACACTGGCAGGATCTAGAAACAAGGTCAACCTTTGATCAGCCCCATGGCGCTTTGGCTCTATGAGGTCCTCAAACAGGGGAGGCGGCTCTAGAGCATCTTCTGGGGAAGTGCAGGCAAAGGCCCTCCTTCCTCTCTGGTCACTCATCAGTGAGGCTGCGCTGGGACACAGACCTGGAGACCTTCAGCCGTTCTCTTTCTCTGACTGCTCTGAAAATGAATCTACTGGGTAATGACATCCATATTTCTAAAATTAATTTACGCTCTACTTGGATTTTCTCTTTTTCCTGTCTCCAACCATTTTTGACAATTAATAAATAAACCTCTAAAACTTAGAATTCTTGTTTGGGCTGGCTGAAGGTACAATATTAGTTATATGTGTTATATTAAAAAGAAATATATTGCCCTTCAACTGTAGATGATTAAACAAACTGTGGTATATCTATACAGTGAAATACCATGAGGCAAGAAAAAGGAATGGAACTGATACGTACATTTGAATTATGCTCAGATGCGTTATTCTAAGAGGAAGAAGGCAGACTCAAAGGGCCACCTACTGTATGATTCAACTCACATGGCGTTCTTGGAAGGACAAAACTGTAAGGATAGAAAACAAATCGTTGGCCACCAAGGGTTGGTTAGAGAGGTTGACTACAAAGAGGTCCAAGGGAATCTTTTTTGTTTGATGGAACTCTTCTATATCTTGATTGTGATGGGGGTTACACTATTGTATACATTTGCCAAAACTCAAAAAACTGTATACTGTGAGGGGTAATTGTACTCCAAGTAAATTATACCAAAAAAAGAAAGAAAAGAAATGTATCTAATTTCATCAAATTTATGGGATTATTTCTACATAGGTCCCCTTGCCACCAACCTTCATTATAAACCAATTATATGATTCAAAGAACGAAGGAATTAAGGACTTTCATATAATAGGATAGATTTCAGTATGGTCCCTTACCAGCTCATACTACAAAGTCCTCAGCCATAGTCATGCCTCATTTGCCACCATTTTCCTCCCGTAATTGCCACACATGACCCCTCTTACTAGGCAGGACCGGCCTCCCCCACCTCAAACACTGAGAGCTCACTCTTCCATCTGTGCCTTTTCCATGGGGTCGCCCTGTCCAGAAGGGCTCTACTTTTCCCTCTCTTCTTCTTCCACTTCAGCTCACTTCGAGCATCAATAAACACCCAGGAAGTGTGTGTCCTGTGTGCAAAGGAAATAATAAACTAGATATGAATCTTGTCCCCAAAGCTAGTCATATAGATCCAGGAAATGGGATTGATGCCAACACGTTAGAAGTGTTTTGACAGAATTATTTGTGAATTTTATTTTCTTTCAGCTCATCGGGGTTATCTAATTTTTTTTGACATTGAACACTTATTATTACTTTGGTAATAAGGGAAAGCAGAAATTAAGGGCTTAATAAGTGGTTTGAACTGGGGTTTTCAGACTTTTCAAAGTGACAACTAGACATTAGGATGTCAAAAATTAGAAATTGTCACTATCAAAAAAGGAACTGGTGGGAGGAGATGCCCTGTGGTATCCATTACAAATGGTAGACACATCCATCTTAATCTGTGGTGGGGCTCCTCATTCCCCATAAGAATCAAGCTGAAATACCAGATTGATTCATTGGCGGGCACAGGGGAAATTTATTTTTGGAGAAGTGTCATTAATTGCAATGAGCAGATCCCAGGAGGGAAAATAGGACAGACCTCAGGAAGTCTTTCATGTGTTTCATGTTAAATCCAGCTCAGTTCTGTTTTCATTCTTTAACTAAGTCACAATGATCTTTTGGTTAAGGGAAAAAATGTTTTCTTTCTTGCACAATTTCCACTAATACAAAAGGAGATAATCACTTCGGTTTATTATTCAAAGAATAACAAATCAATTTTACTCACACAAATTTCAATAGTAGTTGCTTTGTAATAGGATCTAATGTGATACATATTGGTAGAGATAATTTATAAAATGAAATACAAAGGCTACATAAAAAATATCCTATTATCCCACCGTCTAGATATAACTATTGTTAACATTTTGAAATATGTCTTCCTAGTCTTTTGTTTATATACATATTTATACATAATAACTGAATCATATATAAGATTTTGGTAATCTTCTTTCAATTGATATAATATCTAAAAATGCCCCTGATAATGAAAATTTTTCAAAAACTGGATTTTTAATATGGTATCTATAATATTTCATCATACAAATATATCAAAGCCTACTGGCATCTCTTTCTAATTGTTCAGAATTAATTGCATAGAATTAATACCTTTGTATAATTTTTTTCACATCTGATTATTTTCATAGAAAAATTCCTCTGTGATACAAGGGTATAAATATTTTTAAGTCTCCTGGTGCATACTGCTCAGTTTCCCTCCTTGAAAGTAGTAAATTTACCTTGAGAGTGTTAAGAGTGTGCCTTAACAATTGTACTACATTATGAATAGAGTATTTGTGTCAAAAATATACTCAGTGGTCCAAGGTGGGGTAATCTGAGCATCAAAAGAATAATACCTGCTATATGTTGAAATACATCAAATATATAACAGTCTGAATTCATAATGAAACACATAAAATATCATTGTCCCCTTTGGAGCTTGCTAGGACACTAACTTTTTATCCTCAAAATACACTTTAAAGAAGTAAATCACACATTTGTCCTTTCTTCCCTGTACAAATTCTATTTCAAACAAACTAAGAAGATGATGAGGAAATCCCCACTGTAAATGTAGAAGGAATAAAAGCATTTATAAAAATCATCATTTTGCAATCCTCATGAGATCATGGATAGAGACAGTGATCATTAATAGATGTCCCAACTCTCAATGAGAAGTTATTGGGGAACTTGATAATGAAGGGATCCAACTGACATCACGTGAACCTACCAAACAGTCTTAACATCACTACGAACAGAACAACTGGACTCGGGATTTGATGAATAAGAAGCATACCACACCACCCATGAGTAGTCTTACCAAAAAAAATTGAACTGGAATCTAATCAAGATCTTATCTAATCTAGATCTTACTATTTATAGGAAGTATAAGGAATAGAAAAATAAGCAACACCATGAAGAAGTAACCAGCCCAAATCAGAATGTGGAAAACTTTACAGGACTGATTTTCAACAAATAAATAGGCTTTGTTGGCTGAAATACTGGGGGAGTGCAGTGTGATCAAACAACTGATGTTGAAAAGTTCTGTGTGGATGAATTCCTGCTTTTAAAAATGGAGAAAGAATAACAGAATAAGAAATTCTTCAAAAAAACCTTTTTAAAATATTTTTCTTATTATGTTAGTCACCATACAGTACATCATTAGTTTTTGATGTAGTGTTCCATGATTCATTGTTTGCGTATAACACCCAGTGCTCCATTCAATATGTGCTCTCCTTAATACCCATTACCAGGCTAAATTCTTATTTATTATATCATGGAAAGCCAATATTATACAATGAATATTATATACAAACTCTCTTTTTTGGTGGTACGTTATTCTGGATATTACTGGATTTGCTCTGGCCAGAATTTTAAATATTTTCTCTATGTTTCTGATTTTCTGGGAACATATCAGTTTGCAACTTTTATGTAAAGCATTAATAAGACTTCTGAGTTAGTCAAGATGACTTCCCGTATTTGAAATCGCAAGGTCAATTCAACACTTTGGGTAGTAACCACCAGGTGGTGCCACTTTCTAGTTTTTTTTCTAAACCCAACATAAAATATTTCTTTTGACTTTAACAGAAACAAGGATATAACACATTATTCACTCATATAAATTTTTCTAAAACCTTAGCTCCTAATTAAGTAATTTTGTATAATGACCTACTTTTAACATTTATTGACAAATCTAAATCCCAGTTATGGGCTCCTGTCACTAAACACAACTGTGTTCAAGGATTGTTTGACCAAACTTTTTTCTCAAGGAGAACATTTAGTTTTTTCTCACCTTTTGGATTTTCCCAGGGTTTAGGTATATTTGAGAATTTTACTTCATACTATACAGTAATGAAATTACCTTTCTTTCTTCCCTACTGTGAGCTTCTTGGGGACAAATACGATTTTATTTCTCTTTGTAACCTTATGCTTGGCAATATTTGGTTCATGGTAGGAGCTCAGCATATGTACACAGAAAGACCATAGAATCAGGAAGGGTACGGAATGCATCCCTGACTCTACATTTCGTAAATCTGAGTTCCTCCTGCTGTTATTACCTTTCTTGCCAAAATGAGACATCTTTTCCATTTCTCCATACAATAGCTCTTTAGGATAAATCAATTATGATTGTCCTCTACGTGGCAGTCTACAGAGAAAAAGCAAAAAGTAAAACCACCTCATATTTCTGTCTGTACCTTGATTTTTTTCAGTACTAGTAAGTCTTTATATATTCATTTCATTTTTTACAGAGGAAAAAATGAGGGGGAGGGGAGAGAGTTGGCACGTGTTACAAAATGCAAAGGGAAAGGAAGTGCCCAGTCGAGCAAAATTAACCATTAAGTAAATATCCTCTGGTAATAGGGTCTCCAAACCCCAAGTTCAGAAATGAGGGGGAGAGGAAAGGATCAGGGAATGAACAGACATGCTTTCCTAGCCCTCCCTCCCCATAAATCCAAGATTTCCCACAAAGCTTTGGTTTCTAAGAGTAAACATGGTTTTATGTTCATTTGCCTCTTGTTGAACAATTGTGTGGCCGCTTTGACATATGTTTCTTACAACCACAGAAAAGTTCCTGAATGACATACCTTCATCTTCCTTTTCTTGGTCTGTGATCTCCTCTTCCTATGTGGGAAGACCTGCCACCTCTCTGCCCTGACTCTCTCTCCTGGATTGGAGATCAAATGGGTTTGGCCCATCCAAATACAGTAGCATGCATGTTTCACGCGCATTATCCCAAGACATGGAGCTTAAGCAGGAGGATTGGCAGTGAGGGATGGAGTGGTCCGAGTTTTCCACACAAATGGTTCAGGAGTTGTGGAGTCACAAGAATTAAATGTGTGTGTGTGTGTGTGTGGATTGGGGGTGGGAGGCATACTTTGACTTTTGAAGTTTTAGTTTCTTTCTACTTGGTGGTTTTTCTGGCAACACACTTTTTTTTTTTTTTTTTGGCAAAACACTCCTAAATCACTGAATCATCCCCTTTCTTGAAAAATAATCCATCTCCATGTTCAAAACCAGTTTTTGCTCTACCATCGTAGAGCATCTTGGTTAAGCCTCCTTCATTCTATCAGCAATTTTAGAATACCAGTGGAATATAACTGTTTTAAAACAGAATTATATGGTAGCTTTCTCTTGGTGGTTTGGTTGTTACATGAGTGTCACTGTGGTAGTCCGAATAATGCCCCCCAAAGAAGTCTGCTCTGGTCCCTGGAACTGTAAATAAGTCAGGTTCCATGGCAAAGGAGAATGAAGGCTGCAGGTGGCATTCATATGGTTTATCAACTAACCTTAAAATAGGGACACTGGGGCCCCTGGCTGGCTTGGTTGGTGGAATCTGTGTGCCTCTCCTGAACTTGGGGTTGTGAGTTTAAGCCCTACCTTGGGTGTGGAGCTTGATTAGAAAAAAAAATAGGGAAACTATTCTGGGTTATCTGGATGAGCCCAATGGAATCATAAGGATCTTTATAAAAGGGAGGCTGGATGATCCAAGAGAAAAATCCAAGATGCTGCTTGGCCGGCTTTGAAGGTGGAGGATGGGGCCACAAGCCCAGGAATGCAAGTGGCCTCTAGAAACTAAAAAAGCAAGGGGAAAAAATCTCCCTTTGGAGCTTCCAGAAGGAAAGCAGCCCTGCTGACTCCTTGATTTTAGGGTTTCTGACCTTCAGAATAAATTTGTATTGTTTAAGCTTCTTAATTTGTGATAATTTGTTACAGCACCCCAGGAAACCAATACAGTTTCCAAAGACTTCAGTTCAACCCCATGGCTTCCCTAGGTGAGATCATGAAATTACTTAGATGTGTGTGCACATCCCACTTTTGACAACTGTTATTACTTACAGGTTTTAGGCAGAAATGCACGATTTTAGGCTTCTACTAATAACCCAACTATGAATCTCAACTCCCAAGGAGAACAATTCCCATCACGAGGAGCTCTAAATACTGCACAGTAGTTTCCGGTTTTCTTTGGAAATCAGTGCGGATCCATGTGATTGTAGTGGTGTGCACGCTCCCTTGGTCCTGTCCAACCCTAACCTGACATGGTTTTCTTGGGCTCCTGCACCACAACGACCACTGTCCTGGGTTAGAACACGCGAATGGCAAATCACACGTCCAGGAGTTTACTACTTGGTTACTATCCAGCGTCACGACCAATTAGAAAACAAGTAAGAACTGAGACCAAGGGCTCCAGAGAGGGGAGGTAGGCAGGGCCGCGTGAGACCAGCAGACCCGAAGAGGAGGACCTGACTTAATTCTTGAAGAAAAGACTTAATCTGAACGCACACCAAAGGGAAGAAGAGCAGAACACGGGCAAATACACGCGAGATGTGAACTCCAAGCCTTAGAGTAGGCTGCTTAAGTAAGTGGACAGGCAAGGTGGAGACATTAGAGAATTGGGGGGGACTGTGGCAAACTGCAGAGCCAAAGCCTAAAAGGAATTTATGTCATTTCTTCAAACACCATGTTAGCCCTGCCACCACCCCCCTCCAAAATGTCTGCCACCTGTCTGCATGCCAGTCTGAAATCTCTGGGAGAAACAAGCTCTTCCTTTAAGCTATAACCTATTGACCTACCGGGTCTAAGTGCAATACCTAGCGGGTATTAGAATACCTCCAGATAGTGAAGGGATCCTTACCCCTGAGTTTTTTTTCCTGGGATTGTTTTTTGAAAGACGATCCGGAATAAAAAACGGAATCGGTAAAATTAGTTTTTTAAATTGCAAGGTGAGAAAGCAAAATTACAAGGAGACAGTTTGACATTTTAAAGTCAGAGCTTATGTGATGAATGTTCATAATTATAGGAAGGAAAAAAGTAATGGAGCGGTGGGGGAAAGTTTATCACCATCAGGCCTGGAACTTTTATTAGCCGTGCGTTGCTCATGATGTTCACTCCATCACCAGTTGCTAAATGTTCCTGGATTCGTGACTATTTGTCATTCAGTGGATGAAACCCTTTCTTTTCCTTCCTTCTCTTTCCTCTTAGGTATTTGTAGGGGGTGCAATTAAGTCATGCTGTGGACTGCTTATTGCAATAACAAATGTCATGCAAATTGAACACGCAGCTAATTTTACTGCTCATGAATAGAGCTCCCGTGGCTTCCCTTCAAGACTAATGGGGGAGGATGTGTTCCATCCTTCTTTTCCACTTGAATTCACTGAGGTTTACCTGGAGGGTTCGAGCTTCCCCTCAGTCTAAATTTTCCATTGTTGTGGGTTTATTTCCTACAGCTCCATTCCATTGTTGAGGCCCTAGGCCTCGGGAAGTATTGGGTGAACAGCTACTTATTATCTTTAGAACTCCATTTTCAGGAGAAGGCTTTCAAGCCATGATTAACCTCTCTTTCTGCAGGCCCATGAAAGACCTCCTCCTCCCCCAGCTTCCCCCCACCCCAATATCTTAAGTGTGCCCCACAGAACCTTCATGGAAAGCTAGGGAAATTGATTTCCAGGAGGGATAAGCAAGAGAGGCCCTTCCTTCTTTCCCCCAGTGACTATAATACTGTTTGGCCTCAATTAGTAAACAGGCTTTGGAAAGGAAATGTGACCGACTGAATTGTCCTGAAGTTTACACAGAGTGGAGGAGAGCCCATGAATTCTCCAGCCGGTTACAAATAGGACACGGAGAGGGCAGCATGCCCACCGCAGCCCCTCAGAAGACCGAAGACACCCGTTCATTAGGCTGTGCGAACGATGCGGCTCTGGGCTTCACCTCCCCTCCTGTCGGAGAGGTTTTGCGACTTCAGGCTCATCTCAGAAGCTGATGTGTAAATGGTGTGTATGTCTGTTCCCATGACGACCAGCAGCAGTTGGCCTGGGCTTTTTAACAGAGTACAAATGTGCTCTTGAAGAGATGCTTGTCAGAATTTGCCAGACTGTTTTCCCTCCTGGATTCACACAAAAGGTTTCGAAGGTTCCTAGCTGCATTGAGAGCAGAGACAGGCTGAAATGTAGCACTTGGCTACCATGAATGATAAAGCTCAAAAGCTCGGGTCCCCTGCTGCAGTAATGGTGTTCCCATCTATCATTTCAATACTTTGGGGGCAGCTCTATATAATTAAAGAGAAGGACCAAGTATAAATGCAGGGGGGAAAAAAAATCTTGATGATTACCGGAACTGAGGTCTTGTTGACTTTTCATATGACTCATAACTATCTCTACCCTTAATAAGGGGTCACTATTACTGCCTGTGTTTTTATTCCTATTTTGGCTTGG
The DNA here is from genome assembly GCF_054177405.1 of Leptonychotes weddellii. Lineage (NCBI taxonomy): Eukaryota > Metazoa > Chordata > Mammalia > Carnivora > Phocidae > Leptonychotes > Leptonychotes weddellii. The sequence goes on along the minus strand of NC_138376.1, from coordinate 2,468,095 downwards.
CAAATCTGTATGTAGGTGCTGTACCAAGGGGGAAAAAAAACACCAACAATGCAAGCCAAGGGCAGGATCCCACAGGCCCCTTGCTGTTGATCCACCCACTTGCTGGGCCCTGTTTCCCCACCGTCCCTAGTGACCAAAAGAATTCCACTCCTAGTGGTTTGTGCCAAGTGACACACAATTTTCAATTATGCAGGGATGGATTGACTAAATTCAGGGGCTCTTTGAGTCCTTCATTTCTCCTCCTTGTCTTTCCCACTATCTGCCAAGTCTCCTCAGATGGCAAATAAAGGAAGAGAAACACAAGTTAATCCAACACTTAGCAACAGCTTGCAAAAGGGTTTTATTGGGAAGATGAGAACCCTGAGATGAGTTGTGGAGACCTCTGTGGTTTAGGCCAACGCTGTCTTCAGAATGATAAGTAATCTCCAGTGGGCTCTATGAATAGATAACTTTGTGAGTTATCACATGATGCCATGAAGGTAGCTCAGAAAGTCAAAAAAATAGGGGGTTTTGTTGTTTTTTGGTTTTTTGTAAATCTTTCTATATCTAAAAAAACCCATGAGTGCTGAGAGAGTCTGTTACATAGGCTACAGGAAATTTCAAAGTGATCATACTTTCATTTGGATCCTATTTATGAGTTACAACTTGACCCATTGAAAGAAATATTAACTACAGTAGGATTTGGCTGCCAATGTCTGACATTCTTTGAGCAAACAGCTTAAGCCTTATGGATCTTAGTAAAATGAGGGATTCAGACACCCGTAGTTTTGAGGGCCACTCCAGGTCTAAAATTCTGTCTTCCTCTGGGAATTCCAGAAAAACTAAACCCCAAACATGCTGATACACTTTAATGAATTAGGGTTAAAAAAAAAAATACTAGGGTTGGTCACAAGAAAGAGTCCTCCAAAAAACCAAAAAAACAAAACAAAACAAATCAACCAGCATGGAAGCCCCTTGCAGCCCCATATGTCAGGCCTGCCCCTCTCAACCCAGCTCTCCCACCACCCTCCTCCCTAACCCATATCCTACAGGGTTTTTTTATTAAGAGGCCAATACAGAAACTACACATTTTGGGCTTGAATTGTTAACTTACTTAAATGCAGGGTGGCCATCTGTTGTAGAAGGGATTTTACTATGGAGTGGGAGGTTGAACTAGATGAACTCCAGGGGCCATGTCAACACTCTCTGATTTGAAATTCTGATGTTAATTGCACCGAAGAACCAAGGCAGAGGCCTCCTCGAGCCGAGGTCACACACTTGTGGCCTCCGCTGGGAACTCAGCCCACAAATGCTATGTTTAAAAAATGCATTGGCAAAATAAAGACTTTACATTTAAAAAAAAATCCAGATTTCCAGCTTATGTTATCTCCTGGAACAGCCCCCTGCTACGGAAGTGGTTGCCCCGTTCAAGTAGAGAGGCTCTCCCCACCCAGCTCCCCACCGTCCCCACCCCACTGCCTCCTGCCCTGCCCCCAAGGGAGCTATAGACACTTGATTTACTGGTTAGTCCAGGACCACCCACCATCTTCAGACCACCACTGACGTACCACTGTTCCAGGAAAAAAAAATCACTGAGCTTTCAGAGAATAGGACCTGAGTATGATCCAACATAACATAACATTAAAAAAAAAAAAAAAAAAGAGCTTCCTGTTGGGGATCTGCATGTATATGATGATTTTTTTAAAAGGAGAGAGAGAGCGAGAAAAGCGATCTGAACAGAGATGACAGATATTCGGTAGGTGGGATGCTATTTTTGTGTGTTCTAATGAACTCCTCACTTGGTGCTGGAGTGTGTTCCGCAGATGCTTACCGCTGAAACTAAAAGGGGGCATAAATCTCAGGTTTCCAGTGATCCACAGTGGGATGCTACTTAATCTGCTCACCCTCTGCTGATAAGGCAATAACCGGTGATCTGGGACCGCCCCCTCCATGGACGCAGGGATCTTGTGGGTTCTGGGTTTTGTTTTGTTTTTTAAAGTTGTATGAGATATCATCCACATCCCAGCCAATCTGCCCCTTTAAAGCAGACAGTTCCATAATTTCGAGCATATTCAGAAAGTCATGCAGCCATCATCACTAGCCAAGTGTGGAATATTTTCATCACCCCCAGAAGAAACCCTTTTCCTGTTAGCAGTCATTCCCCATTTCTCCCTCCACCTTCCCTAGCTCTGGGCAAGCACGCATCTGCTTCCCATCTCTGCAGATTTGCATATACTGAGCAGCTCATATACACGGAATCATACGATCTATAACCTTTTGTGTCTGACTTCTTTCACTAAGCACGATGTTTTCAAGGTTCAGCCATGTAGCAAGTGTCAGTATTCGTTGTTATGGTCAAGTCACAGTCCATCGTATGGACGTGTCCCATGATGTTTCCCTGTTTTTCAGTTCATGGGCATTTGAGTGGTTTCTGTATTTTGCCAGTCATGGAAGCTGCTGCTAATGAATATTCATGTGTAGGTCTTTATGCAGGCATACGTGTTCATTTCTTTTGGTACCTAGGGGCGGAACTGCTGGATCATGTGGTAATTCTATATTTAACTTTTGGGGGAACTGCAAAATCATGTTCCCCAGTGAATGCACCATTTTACATTCCCAACAGCCACACTGGAGGGTTCCAATCTCTCCACATCCTCGCCCACAGTGGATATTGTGTGTCCTTCTCATGTCAGCCAGCCTAGTGGGCATGAACTAACATCCCACTGTGGTTTTGATTTGCATTTCCCTGACTCTGTGCATCTCTTCATGTCTTTATTAGCCATCTGTATATGTTCTTTGCAGAAATGTCTACTCAAACTTTTACCCCATTTTTAAAAATTGGGTTATTTATCTTTTTATTGTAAGCGGGAAGCATTCTCTCTATATTCTGGACACAGATCTTTATCAAGTTTGCAAATATCCACTCCCACTGTAGGGTCATCATCTGCTTTTCTTAACAGTATCCTTTGAAGCACAAAAGTTTTTCAGTTTGATGAAGTTCAATTTATCTACTTTTCCTCTTGTCACTTAGTGACTTTCAGTGTCGTATCTAAGAAACCATTACCTAATCCCAGGTCACACAGAATTACACCCATGATTTCTTCTGAGAGTTTTATAGTTTTTGTTTTAACCTTTAGGTCTACGACCATTTTGAGTTGATTACGTATATGGTATGAGGTGGGTGCATGCAATCTGGTTCAAATAATTAAGAACTTGTTTCATTTGACTTATGCTCTGGCTTGTGCTTTATTAAAGGACACAAAATATGCACATGTAATGTGCAGTGGATCCTACACTAAGGATAAAAGCTTTGCTTGGATTCTCTGTGTGATACAGAATCAAACCATGCAACTTACCTCATGCGCCACAGTGTAACATAGAGTTCCTCCACAAGCTTTTACTTTGCAGAAGAGCAGATTAAAACGTGGTTCTATGAGTATGTGATACATTCAGGAGTTCAGATCAAAGATCCAAAGTCATATGGCAGTGATGTGTGGAGTCTGGGCCATCCCTTTCTCATCCCCAGTGTCTCACCCAAGACTCAAAGCCTTGGTCCTGGGAAACTCCTCCAGCCTGAGAGATCCTTTCCCCTAAATCTGTATGTGTGTAAATATGTATGCATGTGTGTATATGTGTGGGAGGATGTATGTGTATGCATATATATGTATATGTGTGTGTGTGTACATGCAGTTCCTAATATAAAATATTAAATTGTGTGACCCCATTTCCACTGGCATTTCCATCCAGCTTTGGATGGCAAAAGGCTGTGTCCCTTTAGCTTCTCAGTTGCTTGGAGACAATTGAGGGGCAACCCCTTTTCCCTCCCCCTCCCCCTCCCCGCCGGAAGTATAGTTCTTTCCTTATTCTGCTTTTCTCCCAGAAAATAATCATGGAGAATTTCTGGATTTCTCCATTCTTTTAATATTCCTTGTTATCTCCTACATTAGACAAACTTCACGGGAGAGCTTGAGAACTTGACCACCCTTTAAAACATGGTTTCTGTGGGAGAGTCTGTTATGCACTTTGAACAACTGATTTACAAACTTTGGAATTCAACTTCTTTATAACCTAGAAGCTGTCTAGGTGGTAACTAGTTTTATGGTTTCTTACTCTTCTTTTAATTTCATAATTCTGAACAAAGTTCAATCAAAGTTAAAACTGAGTAACTATATCATGGGCCTTGGAATCTGGCAGAAGTGAATGTTTCTGGGAAATTTGGCCTTCGGAGTCTTAAGATAACTTCTAAGAGATTCCTTTTGTGTAATCAACCAAATTAGCACCTCAGGCTGGAGTATCTAGGACTGAGTCACTGGGAGAAGGCAAGTGAATTCAGAGAAACCATTAATCACAATAAAAGTTGTCAGGCAAAGAAGCAGGCCGTAAAGAATGCTGTATTTTGTCTGACCTGTCACAAGGAAGCAGGTCTTGTCTTGTTTTTGACACAGGTCCCAGTAAGCTACGCTTCCCTCGTGGGCTCCCTGCGGCTAATGGTGCTGAGGCGTCAATGGTTCGCTTTCCCCCACGAGGCCAAGGCAGGGCGCTCCAGCAGGATCCTGCACGGTGATCCGCGCTCCCTTCCCTGCTTCCGCTGCCCTCCCTGAGGTGAGGCAGCAGTCGGGGTGGCCCCGAACCCTCCTGAGTCCGTGTCCTGGGTCCACCCTTCACAAGCCACGTGAGCTCTGGTGGGTCATTGAGCCTCTCCCTGCTTCAGAGCCTCCACGTACAAAGTGGGGGTCACACCCGCCCCAGCGCCAAGAGTGGTGCCCCTCAATCCTAGCTGCGTGGTGGAATCCCCGAGAAGACTGGGGCTTGCAAACAGATGCCTGAACCCCACCAGGGTAATTACAGCGGGGTCTCTGGGGGTGGGACCTCAGAAACAGGAGTTTTGGGAAGGAGCTGAACTTGAGAACCACTGTCTTGGAGAAGGGCCTTAGAAGAGCCTGTGAACAGTACGTGGACACCTATAAGTCGTTGCACAAATGAAGGTGGGGTTTTTTCTCTTTTCTATTAAACTGACCCTCATGGGGGGGTCTACTGTGTGTAAGGCGCTCCTGGAGGAGGCAGAGGGGATAAAAACCTGATCCTGTTCCTGGCCCTGGGTGTGTCCCGGACCAGCAGCTCACGCCAGAGTGGAGGGGATGTGTGTGCGCGGCATCTCGAAATCGTGTATTATGACTCCAGTCCAGGGCAGATCGGGGTGACCCCCACTCGGGTCACGGCCACTGTCATGATGCCTCTCCGCTTGTCAGCATCTAGTAGACTGGGTGTCCTGAAGGTCGTCAGCACAAAGCCACGTCTTACCTACCATGGTATCCCAGGTTGGAGCACAGTGCCCTTGGCTGGACATGAATGAAGGGCCGGGGAGACCCTCCAGAGGACGGGAGGGAGGGGCAGCTCTGCCCAGGAAGGGTGGCCACGGCTTCGTGAGCAGTGACACGCCGCTACGAAGGACGACACAGGACGTCCACAGAGAAGGAAGTGTGATGGGACAGGGGAGACGATGACTCGGGAAGAGTAAGCACAAAGGTCCTGGGGCACGTGCCGTGCTCAGCAGCCGCTGTGCTAGATGTGGGGACAGGGGACATGGGGTGAGTGATGGAGGTTGTGCAGGGCCAGGGAAGCCCCACGAAGCGGTAGGAACTCTGCTCTCTAGACGGAGGGCGGGGAGGTACCCGATGTTTAGGGATGTTTGGAGCAAGGGGTGATGGGGCTGTTGAGTGCTGGGCCCCAGCTGGGCAGCGCGGGTGGCCTGGGGGAGACGGCGGCAGGCCGGCCGGGGGCGGGGGTGGGGGGCCAGGGCGGGACCTGGGCCAGGAGTGCAGGAGATTATCCGCGGCTGGGGCGGCTCCGGCCAGCTCGCAGGCGGCGGGGCTCGTCTCAAGATGCAACTCCATCTTCTCCCGCTGTCCCTTGGCCCCCGGTGGGCGGTGCGGGGAGGTGCTCTTTGCTTCTGGTGAAGAGCGGCCAGCCTATGCAAGACCGTTCCGCTCACCCTCAGACATTAACCTCTGATCGCTTTTAGTTAGAAAATAGGCTCCGGGCAGGACTTACTGCGTCCAGGCTCGTGGAATAGGCAAGACGCGGAAGAGGAGGGGCTGCGGCAGGCGGTTCCCTCTTCACGCAGCGCTGAACCCAGCCCCTTCTGAGCCCTCAGGGGGGACCCCCCAGGGGCCTCGCTCTGCACCCCAGCCGATCCCTCCTGCACCCCCCAGCTCTACAGCATTTCCCCAGCCACTTTTCCGCTCTGCCTGGCCCTGCAGGAGGCCCTATGGACACAGGACCCCAACCCTTCTCCCTCTCCCGGGGGCCCCTCTCTGCTCCAAGGGGGCCCCTAATGCACCCCTTGTCCCACTACCTCCGGGACGGAAGGTCCCACAGCTGCCCTCCTGCCTTGGCCTCCAGATCCCTTCCTGTGAGTCTTCACTTGTCCCTGGATTTGGGGGGCCCTGGGGGTCTCTCCGCTTTCCCAGTGGAGTCAGACTGTCCTCAGTCAGCCTCAGCCTTTGCAGGAACAGGTGAAGCCCTAGTCGCCCAAGCGTCCCCACAGCGAGAAGCACGTTGCAAAGCTCGCCAGCAGCGCTCTTGAAGCCTCTTGGCCAGCTCGGTGGGAGGCGATGGGGAGGGGACCCTCAAACGCCAACAGCCTCCCCCGAGCCATCACTTGCAGGTCTGTCTCCTCACCAAACCCCCTCTGCTCCTGGACCCACTTCTACCACCTTGATCCTTGAAATAAATATCATGGGCCACTTTTTTGGCAGCCTGTCTCCCACTCACTCTGCTCTTTGAAATCTCTGTGCTAGTCCCCTACGGCTGTTGTAACCAATCACCACACGCTCGGCGGCTGAGAACGACCTAATTTTATTATCTGGCAGCTTTGGAGGTCCGAAGTCTGAAATGATCTTATGGGGCTAAGATCAAAGGCTGCATCCTTCTTGGGGGGTAGTGGGGGGCTCCCAAGGAGCCTGCATACTTGTCCTCTGCGGCTTGCAGAGCCTCCTGGCTCTTGGCTCCCTCATTCCAACCCCTGTTCTGCCCTCACTTTTCCTTCCCTGACTGACCTCTGTTACAAAGGCCCTCGTGAGGACGTTGAGCCCGCTAGGAGAATCCAGAGTCGTCATCTGTCTCAAAATCCTTAGTCACATCCACAAAGTCCTCTTGGCCATGTAAGCTGACATTTTCACAGAGTCTAGGGGTTGGGACACAGCCATCTTGGCAGGGGGGACCAGGATGCAGCCTACCACTCTGGTCTTGGCAGCTCGATAGAGAGGAGGCAGGAGCATCCAGTGGGACATTCCTACAGGAGGAACTTCCAGAGCTTCCCTGAAGTGATAGCACTAAATATTTACGACAGGAAGCAGGTGGCCTAGCAGATTGGGGGTGGGGACAGGCGCGGGCATGAGGAGCTCACATGGTGGAATCTGAGGCCCCTCCCAAAGATCTATGTGGAAATGTCTCAAGGAACAGATCTGGGGCCCTGAGAAAAGCTCGGGCGCAGATGTAGATTTGGGAGTCATGGAGAGACAGGTGGGAGCCGAAGCCATGGGAGACCAAGCTCACCAAGAAGGGAGACGGGAGTGGACAGGGAGGAAGGGGTCATGGACAGAAGTGGGGTCGGGGGGGAGAGAGACCTAAGTTTATAAAACAGAGGGCTTTTAGAGAAGCAAAAAGGGAATGAAATAGTAATTATAAAAATAATTGCTTTGGAGATTGAGGGAAACTTCTTGGGGCCATATCTTGTTTCTTGTGTGTCCCACTCGCTTCATCCATGCTAGCATTTGCAGTATGGCCCATTCCCAGTTTATCACACCAGGATTTGTCAGAGTACTGAGTGCCTACGGCGGACCAGGCACTGTGTCAGCACCGAGGACGCAAAAATGAGTCGGCAGGTCCTCCAAGCTCAGCCCTGCAACCACGAGGGAAGGACAGGAGCTGTTAAATAAACATGTCCTCTGTGGTGCAGGTCGTAACTTGGGTAGCCCCCGAGGTCCAGCTTTCCACGCGAACACGGAGCCTCCCCTGTTCGTGGCACTTTGCATTTAATAGTCTTTTGAAAATGTTAAGGTATTGGCTATTTTCCTAGCCCTGTTAGGAAGATATTAAAAAAAAAAAAAAAAGGGTCCATGTCTCTGTAGCCCAAACAGAGTAGACGCTTGGGCGAAGTGAAATAGATAATTGCCCCAGGCCCTTGGCTCTGGCCAACCCTCGGCAGCTTCTGGATGACAGGAGGGCCCGCTCAGCCCCTGGCGTGGAGACACAGCTTCTGTTCCAGGGGCCACGGGGCACAGCACAGCACAGCTGTACCCCGCAGTGCCTGGGGTCCGGTTCCTCCAGGCTTTCAGCCAGGGAAATACTTGTTTGTTTGTTTTCCCCAAAGCAAAATGCTGCCTAGGAGCCAAAAAACCCAGGGTGAATGCTTCCTCTTTCTCAGCCCTGCTCCTTAGTTAGCTGCACTGACTTCCTTCTCCCAAGCCTCCCCTTCTCGTTACTCCGGGGGATTCTCAGAAATCTGGAAGCTCTCGTAGCGTTAGCAGCTTTCGCAAGGCCACTCGGGGTACAGTCTGTCCTCTAAAGAGCTGCCTCTGAGCTCAGGGACTCACCTGCCTGGGCAGGACATGGGGTGAGATGTGTAAGCGGGAACAGACCCAGGGCACCTGTCACCTGACTTACGATGGCTGGGTACGAATGGACAAAAAGTAGACAGAGATTAGAATGTGTGGGGGCCTGACAGGGGGAGAGGTTTGAAAAGGAGATGAAACTTTAGGGCCAATAGACAAGTACAATTTATTCCTCAAAGAAGAATTAGTAATTATTTGTGAGGATCTATCTTTTCCCTTAGGCTACAAGCATCGTGAGAACATGTACATTGTTTGAACCCCAGTGAAGTGCTAGCTGGTGCGTAGTAGGTGCTCAATAAATGTTTGTTGAATGAATGAATGAACAAATGAATGTATAAAGGCAGAACAGACATAAGAGCATCAAGGAAGAATCCATTTAAAAGTATGTATTGATATATGACAGGAGAAATAAAAACTGGATTTATGTATGTTCACTGTGTTTATTTCTGGGTGCAGAGATTAGAGATTACTCCACTCGTTTTCCTTTCATGAATTTCTGTGATATTCTCACTGTTTGTTTAATGTTTCTTTAATAGAAATATCCTCAAGTAAAGATTCAACATTTTAAAGTCTAGAAGGAGGGGCGCCTGAGGGGCTCAGTCAGTTAAGCATTCGACTCTTGATCTCAGCTCAGGTCTTGATCTCAGGGTCGTGAGTTCAAGCCCTGTGTTGGACTCCACATTGAATATGGAGCCTACTTAAAAAACAAAAAAAGGTTAAAGTCTGAAAGGAGGGCGCCTGGGTGGCTCAGTCATTAAGCGTCTGCCTTCGCCTCAGGTCATGATCCCAGGGTCCTGGGATCGAGTCCCACATCGGGCTTCCCGCTCTGCGGGAAGCCTGCTTCTTCCTCTCCCACTCCCCCTGCTTGTGTTCCCTCTCTCGCTGTGTCTCTCTCTGTTAAATAAATAAATAAAATCTTAAAAAAAAGTCTGAAAGGAACTGTATAGGGGCGCCTGGGTGGCTCAGTTGGTTAAGCATCTGCCTTCTGCTCAGGTCATGATCCCAGGGTCCTGAGATTGAGTCCTGCATTGGGCTCCCTGCTCGGTGGGGAGTCTGCTTCTCCCTCTCACTCTCCCTCTGTGCTCTATCAAATAAAATCTTTTTTAAAAAAAGAAAGGAACTATATAAAACTTACAGCAGTTTTATGTTGGGCATGGAATTCTAGAATTTCATTTTGTTCATTTTCTAAATGTTCTATTGCTTTTATCATCTGAAAACATTTTTTTAATGAATATCTTAGTCTGTTCACATTGTTATAACAGAATACCATAGACTGGGTGGTTTATAAAGAACAAACATTCATTTCTCACAGTTTAGAGGCTGGGAAGTCCAAGATCAAGGCACCGTTGTCTGGTGAAGACCCACTTCCTGGTTCTTCTTGCTGTGTCTTCACATGGAAAAAGGGGTGGGGGATCCTCCTGGGGTCTCTTTTATAAGGGCACTAATCTCCCAAACACCTCCCAAACGCCTACCTTCAAATACCATCACATTGAGGCTTAGGATTTCAACATACGAATTTAGGTAGACACGGCCATCTAGACCATAGTACCAAGTTAGTGAGTCGCCGTGATAGGAGACCTACATCGTCTGGGGGCTGGGATCCCAGAGTTCATGAACCATAAAAAAAGATCACATTAGAGAGGAGAAGCAGGGGACAAGCTCAATTATGGCATATTTCTCATTTGGTGAAAATACATGTCCATAGAGATTTTATTTTTTAAATCCCTCTTATGAGCGGCTGTTTTCTAACTCTGTTCATGGTTAAGAATAATTGTTTTCATTCATTAAGGTGAGACGTATAGATTTCTTATGGTTCTTTTAAGTGAAAAATTAGAAACACTGCTTATTTGGGGGATATTTTGCAAATGTACAGATAGGAAAATGAGAGCACAAAATATCACAGTTGTATAAATTCTATGAAGGCCTATGTAGGTAGGTGGCCCTGTGACACTTTAAAGGGGAGGGGGGAGGGGAGTTTTGTCTCCTAAGTTGATTTGTAATCTCGGTCAGGGACACTCTGAGCTACATCTGGTTCGATGGAGGTAGAGTGTGGCCCAAGTCTAGGGACAACCCAGACAGGCTCCTCCTTCGTAGAGGAGAATCCCAGGTGACCTCTGGTGACCAGTGTGACAGCTACTCCAGGTCCCATCAGTTCTACCGAGTGGGGACAGAAGCAGAGAAATTCTCTTGGCGCAAAGCTGTCAGCTATGGTTTGTGGGTGGGAGAGTTCCACGGTGTTGGGTTTAACGGAGTGGGTGATACGTGCATGTGTGTGTGTGTGTGTGTGTGTGTGTGTGTAGGCTGCTTGGATATATTTGGGGAATGAGCTTATTTTTGGAGTATAAGAGATTTGAGTGGCAGTTATGCCATCCAAAGGGGGGGATTAAAATGTAAGGATTCTAAAGCACGTAAGGAAAAAACTGGAAAAGTTTTTGTTTCCTTTTGAAGATAGAAGATTTACACACACACACACACACACACACACATGGCACAGCTTCTCTCCAAAAACAACCCCTGCAAAGTCTAAAACAGCATTCCTCGGTTTTCTGCCTCTGCCCCCCCACCTCTGTGGCCCCTCGAATATGGGATCTCAGATCACGGGCTGTGTAGGGACACCGATCCCGGCCAGGTGCTTTCCGTCATCCTGGGGGGACCGCCATCAAAGCAGCGTTGTGAGCAGGTCCTCCTCTCCCTCGTGGGCAGGAGAACACCTGGAGGGGGTGTAGGGCACTTCTAGCTCACAGAGGAAAGAACAGTGGCATGTGGCCGTGCTGCACAGAGGTCAAATTTATTAGAATATTTTAACATGTGAATTCAGAAATGGGATTTGAACAAATAAGCACCTGTGGTTTACACTTACCTGTTGGAAACACCTGAGCCTGGAGAAAGAACACTTTCGTCTGAAGGTAAAGAAAATCAGACTTGGAAGGAGAAGTAACATCCCCTTTCAAGCTGATGGTAGTAATGGGGGTGCGTTAATTCTGAAAGACAGGGATTTTCGTTGACCAACATGGAGGGAAGAGTTAAATAAAAATACATCTTGAGACACCTCTTACCCAAAGATCCTCTTAAATTCGGAAGTCAAAATACCTTCCCTGGATTTTCTTCAATTGCTGGATGACTGGAGTTGTGTTTCAGACATAGATGTTCTGGGAGAAACTAGAATGTTCTACAGACGCAACGCTGTGCGAAAGGTCAAAGAGGGCCTCGCCAGTCCTTCCCCTCAACAGTCCAATCTGCCTGGTAACATAAAAGTAAACGGCAGACAGGCCTGAACGTTCGGTCTGAACCACTGAAAGATGGACGGCATCTACAATCCATGTGAACTTGTCTCAACCGCTCTTGTACTTGAATCTTTTTTAAGCCGCAGAAGTTTATACTGGCTGTGAGTGCGATAAACCACACGTCTCCTTTCGGGAGGAATGAGACTCACAAACTAATTCGGGATGAATCCTTCTCAGGTCTGATGATGCGCCTTGTCATTTCTGTGACCTTCGCTCGCCCCAGGCAGCCGGGCGGGTTCCCGCAGCTGGGGTCCCTTCTGCACGTGCCGGGCCCGATGGGTTTGGTGCGGGGGAGAGCCAAGTGCCCTGCCTTCTCTCTGGTCAGGGGACTGCGTGGCAGAAACGGAATGTGGTCCAGAGAGGAGTAAAATGTCACATGCCTGAAGGATTTGGTCGTCTTTAAAGGTCACTGTTGCCCCCAGCACTTTCAGTGCTTGTAAGGGGAAAATACGAAATAGCGATTGTGTTTCCTCTAGAGAAGTCCAGGAAAGCACAAAGCGTCCATTCTCCGAGAGCTCACCGAGTGCATGAGGAACTCTGCAGGACCACAGAGCGCCCGGTCTCCTAGAGCAATGGGAAGGACCTGCCAGCATTACTGTGACGACTAAAGACAGAAAATGGGGGCACATGAGCACACAGGATACAGCCCCTTCCCTTACAGACAGTCCAGTGAGGGGCGGGGGAGGGGGCGAGTGGGAGAGATTAACGAACAGGCACTTCCATCTGAGGAGCTGTGAGCAGTTCACACCTGGGCATCATGGGCTGTGATGCGAACAGGAAGGACATCTGACCTCGTCCTGAGGCCTGGGGGCCAGGAAAGGGTTTCTACAGGAAGCAGCCGCTAATCAAGAGTGAAGTGAAAATAGAAGTTAGCCAGGCTTTAAGACCACAGCAAGGCCCTCTCAGCAGGAGAAGCAAGTGGTGCATGCACTGGAATGGAGCCAGACCATAGTCCTAGGGGCACACTCACGGCTCTGGATGGCTGGAGCCAAGGTGGTGCATGGACTGGAGCCCAGCCAGACCATAGTCCTAGGGGCACGCTCACGGCTCTGGATGGCTGGAGCCAAGGCGGTGCCTGGACTGGAATGGAGCCAGACCACAGTACTAGGGACACACTGATGGCTCTGGATGGCTGGAGTCCAGGCGGTGCATGGACTGGAGGCCAGCCAGACCATAGTACTAGGGACAGGCTCATGGCTCTGGATGGCTGGAGCCAAGGTGGTGCATGGACTGGAGGCCAGCCAGACCATAGTACTAGGGACAGGCTCATGGCTCTGGATGGCTGGAGCCAAGGCGGTGCCTGGACTGGAATGGAGCCAGACCACAGTACTAGGGACACAATGATGGCTCTGGATGGCTGGAGCCAAGGTGGTGCATGGACTGGAGCCCAGCCAGACCATAGTACTAGGGGCACGCTCATGGCTCTGGATGGCTGGAGTTGGGAGGTGAAGGGTGAGGGGTGGGGTGGCGAGGAGTGGGGTGAGGTGTCCTTAGGGGAGCTGGCCAGTTCAGAGTCAACTGGCCGACCCTCTGTCCCCGTCATCCACATCACCTCCCCCAGCTTCCCTGATCAGTCTCCACCGGTGCATGGACTGGAGCCCAGCCAGACTATAGTATGAGGGGCAAGCTCATGGCTCTGGAGGGAAGGATAATTTCCATCTGAAAACCCTTCCCTAATGCTGCCTTCTTCACCTGAAATGCTTCTGCTCTATGGAGAATTTTTCCGTTTGCTCCAGAGCATCCAATCTTTCCTAACTCTCTAGACCTTTTAGTAGCCCGGAGAACCAAATGTCCATGAGAACCGCCCGGCGGACTTCAACCTGAGTTTGGGATTCAGTAGGTCTGGATGGGACCCAGGATACAGAGTCTCATCAAGCTCCCAGGCGATGCCCTGCTGCCGGGGAGCCGGGGGCTCACTTTGAAAAACACTGTTCTAGACCTTTTACTGCGCATACAGCTCACCTACATGCCTTAGTAACATGCAGCACCTACATCAAAACCCACCAGGGGATGATTGTACTCCTAGGGGACATTGGATCCTATCTGGAGACATTTTTTGGTTGTTATAAATGCTGGTGATGGGGGTATTGATTGATACTAACATCTAGTGGGTACAGCTCAGAGATGCTTCTAAACATCCTACAATGCCCAGCACAACAAAGAATGATCTAACCCAAAACACCACTGTTGTGCAACCTTGATCTAAACCATGCAATTTAGATACCATCCTACACCACTTGCTATTGTTTCTTGCAAATGTACGGATTGCAGTCTCTTCGGGGCAAGTGCTATGTCTAATCTAGAGAGTCTGAGGCTCCTCCTCCCTCAGAAGCAAATAGTATCTCCTATCCCACTCCCCCCCACCCCACCACACCTCCAAGTCCAAGATGGTGCTTGCTACATCATGTGCACGCAGGAAAGGCTTTTTAAAATCAGCTGCTCAAGGTTGTTTAAAGGAAAGGTTTGCAGCTCAGATCTGTATATTAGAATCATGTGGGGAGTCTTTAGAGCACAAAGGCCTGCATCCCACCAGCAGAGATTCTGATTTACTTGTTTTGTGCTGTGATCTGCTTTGTAGAGGTTTTGGAAGCTCCAAAAGTTAATCCAGTGTATAGCCAGGGTCGAGAACCATGGGAATCCAACCTTGCTAGTGACCCAGCAATTGAAACTATGAGAATGGGAAGGGACATTCATAGCCTATTGACCATGGATGTGATGACAACCGAAGAAAGCCTTCTATCCCCGGACAAGCTGGACCTGAGAGATACCACTAACAAAGCAAGCATTTGTCGGGTGGCATGTGTGAGTTGTGCATTGGGCGATGGGCTAAGAATACCAAGTTGGAAAAGGTGGAGGGCTCGGCCCCTGTGCACAGTATAATAGGGCTCAGACAGAATGCAGGCAAAGTTTCAGGGTCACACAAGAGAAGTATCACAAGGAAAGAAGTGGCTTGCTCCTCCCTGGGACACCGAGGGAGTCAGGGAAGGGGTTCCCAGAGAAGGCGACCTCTGAGCTGGGCATTGACAGTGAACAGTGTTGTCTGGGAATGTCAAGTACGTCAGCACAGTTGGACTGTCTGGTATTAAAGGAAGCAGAAACATTGGTGGGGAGGGGAGGAAGGTGGTCCTGAGCTGGGGAATCGGTGAGGCGCTTCCCGAAGGGCCTTGCACTCGGGGGTTGGGAGTCAGGGATGGTTCCGAAGCAGAGATGTGATATGAGGAGGTTAGCTCATGTGATCACGTACAACCTCGTCATACCTGGGAGCTGTGACCAAACTGAGCAGGGGTGCCTTGGGTCCCCTATGTGACCAGAGCCCCTGGTTGGGCCACCTGAGGCCCTGTGACTCTCGTCCCCAAGCTTGCTTAGCTCACCCTCCTTGGGCACAGGGTCTAGTGGAAGACAAGCTCTACAACAGGCTGGATTGGGCTTTAGGGATTGGGGGTTTCCTGGGCCAGGCCTGGCTGATGAAGAGCCCTCCTCCCATAGCCACCTACCCACAGGTTCCTTGCCCTCTCACGCCCACCCCAGGATAGATTCTCTCTGGGAGACTGTTCTCTTCCTTCTTCATAGACCCATTTGGAGAATTCATTGCCTCTTCAGCAGACTGGTACTGAGGCCTCCAGCCTCCTCAGCAGCCACAGCCAGCGCCAGGGAGGGCCTCTATGCACTCCCAGACGGAGGGTCCCCTTTAGAGGGCAGACAAACCGCAAAGCCGGGAGGCCTGCTAAGGCTGAGGTCCTGCTCTCCAGCACAAACCCTTGCAACAAAAAGAAGATGATGCACAGAAGGGAGCAAAGAACCTACATATTCACAGACAGCTTTGGCCTTATTCTCAGTCCTGCCACACAAATCACTATTTTCTTCCTATTAAAACTGAGCCATGGGGCGCCTGGGTGGCTCAGTCATTATGCGTCTGCCTTTGGCTCAGGTCACGACTCCAGGTCCTGGGATCGAGCCCCGCATCGGGCTCCCTGCTCCACGGGAAGCCTGCTTCTCCCTCTCCCACTCCCCCTGCTTGTGTTTCCTCTCTCGCTGTGTCTCTCTCTGTCAAATAAAGAAATAAAATCTTTAAAAAAAAAAAAAACTGAGCCATGAATTAAAGCAAACTCGAAGTAGCATCTTATACCTACAGAGTCAGCCAAAAAATAATGGCAGTACTCACTGATAATAAAAATTATGGTGAAATGAATTTATTCATATACTGCTGGAGGCATGTTACATTTATATAATCCTTTTTTTTTAAGATTTAATTTATTTGAGAAAGAGACAGTGCATGCGTGAGAGCAAGCAGGAGCAGGGGGAAGGGCAGAGGGAGAGGGAGACAAGCAGACTCCCCGCTGAGTGGATCATGGCCTGAGCAGAAGGCAGATGGGCCACACGAGTGTCCCTATATAATCCTTCTGAAAAGCAACTTTGCAAGACAATTGAAACGCCATCAAGATATCATAGCCTTTAGCACAGTATTGATAAAAATCAAGAGCTAAATGCACAAAGATGCTTGTTGAAGCATTGGTTATGACATCAAATGACTAAAAACCTAAATTCTCAATAAAATAGCTTAAATTATATCAAATATGACATATAAATGCAATGACCTATTATAGAGAATAAGAAAGTAAGTAGAAACAAAATACTTGGATCAACTTGGGTTATATTCAGCTGCAAGTAACAGACAAGTTAAACACAGTGGCTCAAATAGCATTTATTTTTCTCAGAAATCAAGAAATCCAGTGTTATTGTTGGTTCAAGGTCAACATCTCTGTTATTCTCGGAGCTTTCCCCTTGGTCACAAGATGGCTGCCAAAGCTCCAGTGATCATGTCTATGATCAATGCAGGAAGAAGGGGTAAGAGAATACTCTTTTTATGACGAAAATGAGAATGTTCCCAGAAGCACCCCTAGCAAGAATTCCTTATGTCTTTTTGGCCCAAACTGGTTGACAGATCACCCCTCTGTGTTGTTGTAAGGGAAAATGGGGAACAGAATGACCACAACTGGTTTACCACTGTCTGGGCCTGAGCCCATTGCCACATAGGAGGTAAGACTAGGGTTTCATTAACAAGAAAGAAGGGGGAAATGGATATTTAGGGGAGAAGTGACAGTCTTCCTCAAAATCAAATGATATGAATCCTTTGGTGACAACTGTGTAAAACCATGTGTACTTTTGAACAAGGGTTGGTCAGAAAGAAAGATGCAAAAGAAAAAGAGTGTTCCTGTATAGGATTATACATGTTTTTCCTAAATGTTTATAACATTGTTAATATAACTTCTAAAGGAGGTGATGTTTTGTAGAGTCAAAGATTTTGAATTACTCCAAAAGAGCAGTGGCTTTCTTTATACATGGCCACCTCCACCAAAAATTGGGTTCAGCTCTCCAAACTCATAAATGATTCCTTATCCAGTGGTTATTCTTTTCAAACTGAAAATAGTGGTATATTTATATGGCTAATCGTATCTGCCCTCCAGATCCTCTTTTTTCCACTGTGCCATATTAACGTCAAACCCTCCATTCGCAAAAGTTCTGTTCTCACTGAGCAAGATGGCGGTCATACTCTTGGCTGAGCAACCGTCTTGTCCCTGCATGTCAGAAGCATGTCAGTGAGGGTGCCAGTCGGACTTGCAGAAGGCAAAGCAAGTCCCTGAGAGTGGTTCAGGCAGAAGCCGGCTGGTCTCTGGCCAAGAGTTTTGAAGGGAAATTCTTGCATTGGTTGAGCTATTGGCTAAGTGGCTGCTAGGATTTCTTCCAACTCATAGTGCTCATCTGTATGAGCTAGAGTTGCTGTTACTTGTCTGCTATGAGCTAGAGTTGCTGTTACTTGTCTAAATAGGAATTCCAGATGGTTAATGTCCCTCCAATATCTAAGAATGGTTATAAAAATCAATTTGCCAACTTCTAGTCTCATTAAACAAGTTGAGAAGTAGTTTGCTGAGTCTATGGGCACCTGAAGGTCCCCCCTCCCTTCAGCCCCCCACCTCACCCCTATGGCAGCCATTTATCTTCTGTGCCTTCTATTCCCACCCAGCAAAACTTCCCTACTTCCTTCCCCAGAGAGTCCTGCTTTCTTCTGCACAACACCTAGCTAATGTGATAACAACAAACCTGTGCTTAAGCATCCCCCATTTTGGGTGCCCTACATGCATTCCAACGGTGGACTGCCTTCCAGCGACACAACAGGTTTACTCCACGAGAAAGTGAGTGGAAGCATTATGGGCTTCTTAATCATCTGACTTCTCACCCTTCCAAACTGTCATTGTTTAAAAATTATGATATTTCATCCATCAATCCAGATTTCAGGCATCTCCTGAAGAATTAGGAGAGCTGCCAACCCTGGCCAGTATTTCTCCAGGTGGCCTTCACAGGGTTGGGCAGAGGCTGCCCCCTTAAGCCAGGATACAGCTTCCTAGGAAGGGCACAGTTTCTACCATTGTCCATGAAAGCCAAGGATTTCATGGCCAATTATCCCCTCTTCCTGCTTCTCCCATTGACCTCTCTTTCCTGGTTCTTGAAGGCATTTGAGTTTGCAGCCCTACTTTAAAGACTGCAGACAGCTCTCACGTTGCATGGTTGTGCAGGACCATTAAAAACAATCCAGCAAGTGGAAATCGTGCCAAGTGATCGTACAATCAAGAGGAAAATGATGATTGTTCCGTAAACTTTAAAAATGCTTGTCAAAACATTAAAAACTCTTTCAGTGTCAGTTATAAATAGACAAGGGAGTGGCAGGAAATGTAAAACCAATGTTTATTTAGTAACGAATTTAAACATGAGAAACATCAGGAAAGTGTTTTATTTCTTTGTAAAAACTTATGGGACGTAGTTTAAGTTGTGCCTACCTTCTGTATAATGTACAACGGGTAGCATGCATCTTTTCTACGCCTTGGCAAATTGTCACACTCCTCTCTTAAGTGTGGATCAGCTTC
This sequence comes from Leptonychotes weddellii, assembly GCF_054177405.1. Classification (NCBI taxonomy): domain Eukaryota; kingdom Metazoa; phylum Chordata; class Mammalia; order Carnivora; family Phocidae; genus Leptonychotes; species Leptonychotes weddellii. The sequence continues at coordinate 2,449,297 of NC_138376.1, read as the reverse complement.
CAAAATTTTATGCTCTGTGCGTTCAATGTCATGAAATATACCTGAGAGTTTTTTGAATGGGAAGTTTTGGCTGGTGTGACCTCACCCTTTCCCTCATTCCTGTCAGTACGTCCACCTTCGAGAAGCTCCTCTGGCCGCATCCCTCCAATGGGGCAGTGACTGCCCCTCACTCAGTTATGACTTCTGTAACGCCCCCTGACACTCAGTTTGGATTTCACTTTTCCTGTTACTGCTTTTTGTTTTTTGGCTGCATCTTTATCTTTGTTGGCCAGTTCTCTCTTCCAGGGACCCATTTTTGTGAAAGGTCACCTGGTCTGTCACCGGGAGACAAGGAGGCAATGAGGCCATGCACTTTGCTGTCTGTGCATGAGTTGTCTGACATAGCTGGTCGTGAATGCACGTCAGTCATTGTTGGAAGTGATTTATGGGGGGGAGGAGATAGAAATGAAGTTTGTACTTTACACAATCACTTACAGTTCATATGCCCCAGCAACTGGAATTGAGGGACTGTTGTTTCTTAACTAAATCATGAAAACTGAAGTCAATGCCTATGGGAACCATGCAAAGTGAGGACTGCCCGTAATGTCTTTCGTGTGACAAGACAAATTATGAAAGTTTCTTAAGACCTAATATTTTGAATGGACTTTAAAAGTCACCCCGCCCAACAGGCCTCCAAAGGAGGGTCCCCTTGTATGGTATCCAATCTTGTGACCACTTGCAGAATCCTTGAGAAAACAGAAAAATTATCAAGTTTTTTCCTAACGCTTAGTACACAGATTCTTAGCGGAAACCTATTGTAGTATTAATACAACACTGGCCACCAGGTGGAGCGCTAGGCTCCCTGTCTTACCCCCCAGGTAGACACCACAGGGACTGGAACTCTTGAGTCCCTATGGTGAACTCTCTCTATGGAATCCTCTCTTATCCCAGAAATCAGGTACAGGAAGAGGGATGCGGCTTCCCGGGGACAGCCTGGAGCGAGCAGGTTACGCTCGCACCCTTTACCCACTGTCTCCAGGAGGCTCTTTTTTTCCTTGACCCCTTGAACTGAAGTTTGGCTATGGGCCTGGGGAATAAGGAGAAAACTTAGTCAGTTTGGATGGACACCCAACCTAAGCAGAAGGACTTATGGCTCCAAATGGCCCAGCACACTGGGAACCCAATAGTAAGGCTTCACTGCGAATTCCACGGGCATAAATTCACAGGTGGAATTCCACGGATGGCCCTCGGATGCTGTATATAGATTTCCCTTGGGAGCCTAAGCAGCGGAACATGATCCTAACAGTTAGCTGGCCAAGGTTTCCAGAATCTTGGATCCCATCTGTCTGGTGGAAAATTACCTTGATGCAGGACATACCTCCTAGTACACTACCAGGCAAGCTATCCCAGGGGCCACACAACACAAAGGCTCACAGATTAAATTAAGATGCTCAAATCTCATGGGTTATTAAGTCAATTAAAAATACATAGCAAGAAGCAAGTGGGAAGCGATCTGGTAAGGTAACAAAATAGGGAGCAGATGGAGTTGAAGAGCCTTAGCACCTGAATCCTAAGGTGTGCAAAACTCACCTGTCCTTTCTCTCTCTTTCTGCCACATCAGCCTTCACCACTGATGCTATGATTTGTAAAGACCTCAACTGAGCTTTGCACAAGGCGGTCCACAGATAGAAGGTTCCCAGAGCTAATAATGCACACTTTTCAGAGAGACATGGGGACAGGGGCAGGTACACTTGGCCACAGCTATGGTTAGCCTATGGACCAACCATAGGTTTTATTTATATTTCTTGGAGAGGGAAAGCAATAGGCCGTGATGGGTGGTATCAATGGTTGGCCAAATCAAGGCCTTATGAACACTGAATGTTCATGCATATTTTGTATCCTGAGTATTTAGGTTTTCTTGTATTAGTACTTCATAATATCTCATGTATATTTATTATTTCATGAATTTTAGGATGGCGTGTTCATTCTTTTCTTTCTACATGTAACATACACGTGCTCTACTTACTAACTGCTCAGGTTGACTTAGCACATCTTATGAGTTTCATCCAACCCATCTGACTTTTTCCTTCTGAAGAATAACAAAGTCCTCAATAATGCAACAAACACACATGACCCGTCGCCCCTAGAATATCAGTTCTCTCCCTCCAATACCTCATACAGATAAGCTAAGACTATAAACCGTCATTATCACAGTAAACAGTATGGAAAACAGCATCTTTTAAACAACTCATTCATATCAGCGTGAGCCCAATCAGCCCAGCCTTTTCCGAAGCCCTTCCCCAGACCACGAGGCCACAGGATGTAAGACATACTGCATCCAGGTAGCACATCTTTGTCATCTGCTCTATTGTCTTTGCCATGACAAAGTTCCTGTTTTGGTGTTGACTTCTTATCTGTTGTGCATCCTCATCAGAAGCATTGTTTGCAATGTTTTGTTTTTGTTTTTGTTTTTTTTAGATATCTATTAGAGCTGATTCGGTTTTATTCTCTGACAGGTCCAGAAGCTAACACTTTTATCACTCGAGTACACTGAAACATAGTCTAAAAGCACATGTTCTAATATGACCATAAGCATCATTAGGTTTTGGATAAACCAACCCTCTCCTTGTGAGAAAATGTCCAGAAACCAGGACTGAACACTGTATTTCTGATATAGTATATTTTGCTGTACTTGGCCTGTTTTATTTACACAGGTACATTATGAGATACTGAGTATTGAATCTATGCAAATAACTACCTCACAACAAAAAGAAATGTAGTAAATACACTTTGCAGAGTATTTAACTATGATTCTAAGATCAATGGATAGATGCCGTCTTTTCTGCAGAATCATTATTCCTTGAGTTCTTTTGAAAATGTATCAGAAGAGTTTTTATAGAATAATGTTTTGAAATCTGAGGGAAAGTTTGAAACAAGATACCAACTGAAAGTGTGTTCCATGTTCAACAGAGAGATTAAGACGCAGTTCACATGGAACATGAACCACAATCAAATCTGTTCTTTCAGTCCCAGCTAATTAGTTCATGTTTTGTTGGTCTCGGGTTAAGCTCTACTTCACGAAGTCTGCCTCTGGACTGAAAGAGTCCTGAAAATCGCAATTCAGTCCTTGGGTAGAATCTGACAGGTATTAGGTACCATCTGTTACTGAGATTCTTTGACGGTTCTTCAGAAACAGTCCATCTCAGATCTGTGGTTTGTAGCAAGGGGTCTTAGACAAATGGGAGGAAGCAAGACAAGCCATCTGTTGATGACAAGACAGTTTAGGCCTGGTTAGTTTATTATATTAATCAACATTATCAGGGTGGGTAAGGACTGATGCTTCCAGTTAGGCATGAGATTATGACTAGTGAGGACATTGACAAACCTCCAGGGCCTTCTGATTCACCCTGTGGATGCTGTGTTTGTCACCAGTGACAAGGGCATTTGCCCCTGGGGACAAAGCCAGTCTGTTGTCAGTTTGCTGTTGGTCTTTACGTTGTGAACATTGCACAGTCAAGATTTATAGAGTATGCTTGTAACCCTTTTATAAGCACTTTTTAAAATATTCTATTTATTTTAGAGAGAGAGAGAAAGAGCAAATGTGGGGAGGGGTAGGGGCAGAGGGAGAGGAAGAGAGAGAATCTCCAGCAGACTCCGAGCTCAGCACGGAGCCCCATGCGGGGCTCGATCCCAGGACCCTGAGATCATGACCTGAGCTGAAATCAAGAGTCGGACGCTTAACTGACTGAGCCACCCAGGCACCCCATCCTTTTATAAGCATTTTAATGGACTCCATCTTATTCCCTCTGCATCTCTTTGCATGCTTTTTTCTACCCCCCAATGCGGGACTTGAACTCATGACCCATGAGATCAAGACCCGAGCTGAGATCGAGTCGGATGCTTAACGGACTGAGCCACCCAGGCACCCCTCTTTGTGTGCTTTAAATGATTTCATCAAATACGTGATTTGGGCTTTTCAATTTGGCCTGTGAGCCTCTCTGCTCCATGAGCCCTGGGATGGTGTGTCTGGTGGTCTGTATTTGGAGATTTCCTCTGTGTCACAATTTCCCACATGACACCACCCATTAGGCATGTCATCATTAAACCTCTTTTGACCCTCACCTCAGTTGACAGAACCCTGTGAAGTATGAATCCTACCTCCATTTGCCTGCTGAGGGCACTGAGGCCAGAGCTAGCGAGGGGCAGCCGGGACCTGACCTCACTGTTCCCACCGCACCTGGGCTGCCACCCCGGCCTTGCCCACAGCCGGCCTCCTGCTCGGCTGTCCCAGGGAGTCAGCTATTCAACACTTCACAAAATGCTGGTTATGGTCTAGAAAATTCTCCTGTATTCTGAGTGGAAATTTGATTCTTCATAACTTTTACCTGTTGATCCCAGTTCTGTCCTGTGTGGGAATACATGGAAGCCCTTCACATAGCTAAAGAAATGAATCCCACCTCCTCTCCTCTCCTCTCCAGACTATACCTTCCCAGTGACGTCAGCTGGTCATATGACAGTGATGTTCAGACCCTCAGTTGTCTTTGGTTTATGATGAAGCATGATGCTCCCATAAGCACAGAGCACGCAGTAGGACAACCACATCTCTTGAGTAGAATACTTCTGTTGCCACATGACATTATTCCAGTTTTTTGGCAACAATACCATTTTGCTGGTCTTCATTGGGTCAGCTAACCTTAGCACTAGTTCCCAAATTGTGTCAAGAAGCTCTAGTCTACTGGATATACTTGGGTGCCTTAAAAAAAAAGTGTTCAGTGCTCAAACAAGTCTGTGAAATTCTAATTCAAACTTCAACCTGTTTCTTTACTGATGAGTCCGCCGGGAGGGGCTATGACATAGTGATTAAGAGCATGAGCACCAGTTCAAGTGTGAGTTCTTCCAGCTGTGTGACTTTGGGCAAGTTCCCTAACCACTCTGTGTATCAGTTTCCCCATAGACAGACTGGGACAATAATAATAGTACCTACTACAGAGGGTTGTTATGTGGGTTAAATGAGCAAATATACAGGAAGGACTTACCACAATGCCTAGTCTTTAATAACTCCTTGGAAAAACATGAATTAATACACAACACACACACTGTGACTCTCTTGAAAGAATTCTGTGGAAGAGGGTTTGGACAGTGCTTCCTGTAATCTTTATCACGTTGAACTATTATTCAGATTTTTTTTCCAGCTTCTGTCCACACTTGATATCTGGAACTTAAATGCAGGACCTCAGCATCTGTAGCTAAAGGAGGTTGACCTATTTTGGTTACATTATTCCAGCGCCCCTACAGCCCTTGAGTGTTGACTCTGTCAATGATTCTATGAACTACTGTCCCAAATCGTGTAAAATAACATAGAAGTTTCCCAGAGTGGCTTATCACTCTCAGTGAGACTAGTTTGCAGACAGTTATCTGCAATTACCCCCTGCATCAGCCCAGACACCAGGACCTGTGGACGGTTATAGGATTTACGTTAACCATGGCAGGGGGCCAATGGTCCCGGAATTCCCTACTTCTCATTCCTAAATCGCCTGTAATGGAAAGTGTGTGTGACAGAGGTAGGGGTGGGAGGGATACAGAGTCATCGGGTCACCTCCCGTGACGAAGAAGTGTCGGGGCTGGAGGTATATGAGCTGGCTTGGACGTCCTGAGTGGTACCTTCATTCTTGGGTTTATAATCCACTGGGTTTGGATTTCCTGGGACGGTGTGCTCTTGCCGAGAGATTCAAGGTCAGTCAGCAACTTGGGAGTGTCCAGCATTTTGCTCACTTACATCCTTGTCTTTCACTTTAGTGGGGTTTTTTGGTTGGTTGGTGTCAGTTTGGGGGGTTTGTTGTTGTTGTTGTGTTTTTTTATTTTTTATTTTATTTTTTTATCACTTGGCCCATGGAACTCGTGGCCCCATTCTTGCCTTTCACATCCCAGGCTACCTACTTTCTGGCCAAGTTCAGAGAGAGGAAGCTCGTGAATTGCGAGCAGTCACTGACCCCTTTTCTCCCAGCAAAGATGCCTTCTTTCCTTTTAAACCAGCGCATCCAAGTTTACTGACTCGAAGACTAACGTGTCCACGGGATGGATGCCCCTGCTGAAAATACTGAGAATGATCATGGTTCAAATAGTGCGGTTTCTTGTGGGTTTCAGTCGATGTGCCACTTTCAACGGGACAAAGTATGGGATTGCTCACAATGGAGAGGATTGCTGCTGTCACGTGTCCCATGCACGGGGACGTTTTCTGGGGGGGGGACAGCAAGTCCAGTGCTTTCATTCCACGCCGAGTCGTGCTCGTTCAGCTGATCGGAGCAGGTGGCAGAGCGGTTGGAGGCCTCCCCCGGGCGCCGGGGCCAGTCTCCGCTGCAGCAGTGGGATGCGCGAGCACAGATCCCACCACGCGCCAGGGCAGCAGGGATGCCCACGACGCCAGCTGCTACAGCAGTCCCTGAGCTAAGACCTTAGGGCGGATTTTACTTCCTACATCATGGATGCGTTCAGGTAAAGAATAACAGTAACTGAAGCTTGTGTTTTATTGAGCATTTACTAAGGGGCCAGACACAATGGCAAGTGTTTTAAATGTATTCTCTCACTGAGTCCTCATAATAACTCTTAAAAATGGAGACGATTATAAAATTATTCAAATTTTATACATTAGAAAATTGGAAGTTATTCACCCAATATATAGGATTAAGCCCAGGTGTACAAGCTAGGAAACAGGGAGATTAAACAAAATGTAGAAGTTTATTTCTTTTTCTCTGTCCTGTATTAACAGGCCAGAAGCAAATAATGCAGGGCTGATATGGTGCTCCAAGATGTCAAGATCTGGGACTCTTTCCATGTTATTACCCCTTTTTGTTCCCATGTGTTTCCTTCCTCATGGCCTATTAGGGCCACTCATGCTCCAGGCTTCACATCCTCATTCCAGTCAGAGGAAAGGAGGAAGGCCAAAGAAGTGTGTGCCCCACCCTTTAAAGACACTTCTCAAAAGTCACACATAATGTTTCTGCTTGTATTCCATTGGCAAGAACTTAATCATGGCCACACCTACCTGCAAAGAGGGTCAGAAAAAAATATGTCTTTATTCCAGACAGCAATGTGCTTAGCTAAGACTCAGGGGTTCTAATATTAAGGGATAAGGAGAGAATGGCTCTTTGGAAACAACTAGCTGTCTTTGTCATAATTAGAACTCAGGTCAATCAGATTCCAAAGTTTATATACATATTTGCATACTTGCTTTATTTTAGCATTACTTAGTAATCTGACCTCTTTTTTATACTCTTTTTTCATCTGGCTTCAGTCACTCAGCATAATTATTTTGAGATTAATCCACATTGTTGCGTGTACCCATAGTTTGTTCCTTTTTAATCCCTGAGCGGTATTCCCTTTGTTTCTCCATTCACTTGTTGATGAATATCTGGGTCACTTCCCGTTTTTGGCTGTTATCAATAAAGCCGCTATGATCATTTGTGAGCAAGTCTTTCTGTAGACATACATTGTCCTTTGGTTTGACTAAATACCTATGCCTGGAAAGGTTAGGTTGTATGGTGGGTATGTTTAGCTTTTTAAGAAACTACCAGACTGTTTTGCAGAGAGGGTGTACTGGTATACATAAGCACCAGCAGGGTGTAGGAGAATGTTCCAGTTCCTTCGCATCCTTGTCAACACACGCTGTGGTCAGTTTGTTTCCTTTTGGCCGCTCTAATCGATACATAGTAACAGGACACTGCGGCTTTCATCTGTCTTTCCCTAATGGCTAATGACACTGAGTATATTTTACGTGCACATTCTTTGGTAAGGTGTCTGCTCAAATCTTTGGACCGGTTTCATTTTTTTTTTTTTTCTTATTGTTGAGATTTCAGAGCTTATTGTTGGATAGAAGCCCTTTAACAGATACGTGCTTTGCAAAGAACTGGTCTTACTCTGTGACTTGCCTTTTCCTTCTCTTAACAGAGTCTCTCAAAGAGCAGAAGTTTTTAATTGTGATGAAGTCTGATTGAACAATTGGCAGAAATATAATACCTTAACTACTTTTGAATAGAGGTATTTCACACTTGAGTCGTTATTATAACCATCTGACAAAGTAATACATTGCATCCATTTCATATGTAGAGAAAACACAGGAGTGTCAGCCAACTACTCTCTCTGGTTCTTGGGAAATCACACAGTAAGCCAGTCATGGAGATCAAATGTTCTTTAATGTCTAAAAACATTTAGACACTAAGAGATTTTTTTTGTGAGTATAAAAATAAATATTTAGTGCCTGAATAAGTGATAATCCCAGTTGGCTTCAGAAATGTGTGATTAGCAAAGTATAATACTAGTTGAGAATGATTCTGACGAGGGCAATAGTAACAAGACAAGTTGGGTCACTGAGAACTAAAACAGAAAACTTCGCTAAATTAGTATCTTTTGAACTGGCCATGTTAGTCCTGTAACTACTGAATAATTCATTGTGCATGAATAAGCAGCGAAACTAGGAGTTTGGATCTTGGAGTAGCAACAACCAAACAAAATTATTACCCATTTCATTTCTATTTATTTATTTTTGCACAAAGCCAGTAATTGCTCACAGTCTTTGGAAAGTGGGTTTTGTGGAGAAATGCTTTTGGTTTTCATTTTCTATACTTTAGAATTCTATGAATTTTTTACCACAAGTATGTTTTTCTTTTGTTACTGAAAGAAAGCATGAAAGAAAGAAAGAAAGAAATCTTTAAAAGACAAAGATTTCGCTAAGACATGATTAGTCTTTGAGAGGTTGATACTGGGGCAAACACTCTGGATTAGGGTTTTCTTACAGGGTCGTTCCTCGTAAGTCCGACAGTGGAGGCCCAGCCCAGGGGCCACGTCTAGAGCAAACTCTGTGTTTCAGTAATGCCAAGGGACAAGGTAAGCCCCATCCTCTCTATGCTACATTGGGCTTCCAGAACAGTAATTAGCATTTATTGAGCATTTACGAGGAGCCAGAAAGCCTTCTGAGCATTTTACAGGTATCCCCTCCTTGAATCCTCTCAACAACTCTAGGAGGTGGGCGCTGCCATAACCTCTGTTCTGTAGAGGACAAAGCTGTGGTACAGAGAGGTTAAGTAACTTGCCCAAGGTTGCACAATTAGCAAGTGGTGGAAGCAGAGGTGAGTCTCCAGGCAATGTGGCTGCAGAGTCCACGGCATTAACCCACTTGGGCCAAGCATACCGGGTTGCAGGTGACGCGAGACTACACTGGGGTTGGGGGCTGCCCGGGAGAACGTGGACCTCCTCAGTACAGATCCAGACGACCGGATCTGCAGACAGAGCAAGCTCCGGAAGGGCCCTGCTGGCTGGCCTGGGGCTACAGGCAAGGACCTGCCCCCTAGAGGTGGAGAAAGCGAGCCCTTCTGTCATTATATTTCATAAACCTCACCCCTTTCCTTGTGAAATTCAGAATTCCTTCTGCTTCAGCCGAGGAAGAGTGCGCAGGGCCAGCAGGAATGGATGGCTGACCATTCGCATTGTAGCCTCCAGTGTGGCCCCACCGGGAAGGGAAAGCTGGGAAAATATTTGTTTGGGTTGATAAGTGCTTTCTACTTACTCACGAGGCAACTCTGATCTCTCTGGACACAGAAGGCAGCCATTGAAAACCTTATCCAAAGATAAAATTCTTCGTAACCCTGTTGGTTTTCATCCAAACTCTACTACACCCTTTTGCTCAAACTGGAGGAGAGCAGAGTCGGTGGTGAAGGGAAAAGAATTTCAACTATTTGAGACCCACCCCTGTTTTTGTGTGTCATACCGAGGTGGAGAAAGTTATCCCGCCGAGAGGCAAAGCAGAGGAATTTGAGATAGAAGCCGGGGACAGTGAATGAATGGGCTCATTGGGGTGCCAGAGAAAGGATCACCTGGTCCCATCCTGCTTCGCTCTGCTTCTCGGTGGATCCTGTCCAACCCCACTTACCACCTGCCCAGCCCAGCCTCAGCCTCAGCACGCCGAGGAGGCAGGGAGGTGGGCTGAAGGAAGGGAGCAAGGGGCCGTGGCTAGCCTCGGTGAGTCCACAGCCCCCTGGTCTGTAGCCTGCCTGCACCTGCGAGTGGACGGGTGCTCCCGTCACCTTACAGGTGCGAGGGGGCTTCTGCTCCCCTAAGTCCCCAGCCATAGTCTCTCCTGCGGCTATCCCAAGATCGGGAAAGAACAAAACCCACAGCTTAGCCGATGCTCTTATGTTCGCGTTGGGGAAGTACACAATTCCATTTCTTTAAATCCATTTGTATAAAAATGCATATATTTGCCAAACATGATGTCGTTGGGTCACATTTGAGAGGACCAGGCATCCAGATTTGGCTTACTACTGGGGACGTGTGAAAGGTGTACAGATATCCAAGAGATACTGGTGAACAGCCTCCCGCTACGACAGCCTCCGCTCGGACTGCTCCAGGAGGTAAACTAGGAAGGGTTTTCCCTGCTTCCTCCGTTTCTGAATCTGGGCAAAGATGAGGAGAGAGTAATTCAAAGTAATTCATGGCGTCTGTTGAGATTCTTAGCGGCTTTTCTGTGGCTCTAGGAATAACAATGCTGACACTGCAGAAAAGCAAAAGAGATCTGGATTGCGTTAAATATTCAAGGCCAAGGAGCCAATCTAGGATGGGATTCTCTGATGCATCCCCCGCAGAAGGATTTTTACCTGGAGATATAGTTTCTTATAGGCTGTTCCTCTCCAACTTAAGCTCCTACCTCCAGTATTTGGTGGTCAGAAACCTGGTCAGTGGCCAACCAGCAGCAGTATTAATACTTACTGCCATTTATTGAGCTCTTACGATGTGCCAGATTACTAACTTCATTTAATCTCTATGAGGGATGTCTTTCTAGTCCCACCATGCGAAGGGAGGAAAATATAGCTAAGGCACTTGTGAGTGGCTAAGTGGACATTTGAACCCAGATCTGCTAGTTTTAAAACCTGTACTTTTAATCACCATGCTATACTGCCAACTTGCTTCCCATACTCCGATGACGCTTGTCATTGTCCAAGTTAAAACTAGTCCTATGGATGACATGCCGACCGTTTCTTTGACTCTGGGTCCCAACGTGGCGTGAAGGAATTCTTGAGAACTGGTCTCTCCCTTCCCCAGCAAAGCAGAACTGGAGGCTTGCCATCAACCTACAAGTCTTTTTTTTTTTTTTTTTAAACACCAGAGAGTTGGTTACAGAAAGAAAAAGATCCAATTTACATTGATCTCATCAAGATCTTTTCAAAAGGGGAAGCTCCCTGTGTCCACTTTGCAGAAGACACATTTCCGCCTGGGTGTGCACAAGGTGATGTGACTTGGCTGGTGGGGGGGGGGGGGCATCTCCCATAGGATAGGAGATGTAGAGTATGACTTTTAAAAACAGGAAAAAGAGGGGCGCCTGGGTGGCGCAGTGGGTTAGGCATCCAACTCCTGGTTTCAGCTCAGGTCATGATCTCAGGGTTGTAAGATGGAGCCCCACATGGGGCTCTGAGCTCAGCGGGGAATCTTTCCCTCTGCCCCACCCTGCCCCTGTGGGCATTGTCTTTTGCTTTTCTGCACTTTCTCTCCCTCTCTCTCTAAAATAAATTTAAAAATCTTTAAGGAAAAAAAAACAGGAAAAAGAACGTTATGTTGGAGCTAAGAAACCAGCTAAATAAATAAGTAAAATCTATAGCTTTGGAAATAACTAGCCCATCATTGCAGGTTCCTTGCATGGCTTCGGGGTCACCCAGATATAAACCCACAGGGCGTGGAGCAGAGTGGGGTTCTGTGCACCCACAAACAAGACACACGCCCTCTGAAAGAGGAAAACCAAGACCATTGTTTCTTTTTTTTAAAGATTTTATTTATTTATTTGACAGAGAGAGACACGGCGGGAGAGGGAACACAGGCAGGGGGAGTGGGAGAGGGAGAAGCAGGCCCCCCGCCGAGCAGGAAGCCCAATGCGGGGCTCGATCCCAGGACCCCGGGATCATGACCCGAGCCGAACGCAGACGCTTAATGACTGAGCCACCCAGGCGCCCCCAAGACCATTGTTTCTAACTGTTCCATAAGGAACAACAGAAAATGTTGAAAGGTTAATTATAGAAGGGATTTGGGGATGGGAAGAATTAGTTTGCAAAGGAGAGAAAACTGGATTAAAATTTTATCCAAAAATGTATAAATCTCTGTAGGGTGCACTCAGGCCTAAGCGAATGCATCTAGAAGGTGAGACTTACGTCAGCTACCTTCCATCAGCCTTCCCATCCTTTCCCCATCTGCCCTGAGATGCTTACATTGTTCTGAAATTCTCCCACTGAAAGAAATAATAATGAACATTTATTGGGAAGGACATGTGTTCTCCTATTCAATTCTTGGGACAACCCTGTGAGGAAGTTCCGCATGTTAGCACCGTTTTGTGAATGAGAATACTGAAGGATGGAGTGATTGAAATGGCCTGCCCCGGGTCCTAGAGCTAGGTGGATTTAGGATTTGAAGCCAGTCTGTCTGATCGTAGAGTGCGTGCTTCTAGCAGCATTAAGTGACATAGAACAAATCTCCGACCGCGAAATTTCAGACACTGCTTTCTGGTATATGAAGACACCAGGGGCTGGGGAAGGGAGGGGACATTTTTTCCATGGCATTTTGGTTGAGCCAGTTGGAAATTTTTTTTTTTTTTTTTTTAGTATAACTGACACACAATGTTACATTAGTTTCAGGTGTACAACTTCGTGATTTGACAAGTTTATACATTATGCTGTGTTCACAAGTGTAGCCACCATCTATCCCCACGCAACACGATGACAATATCATTTACTGTATTCCTTATGCTCTGCTTCATATTCCCCAGACTTACTCCTTCCATAACTGGAGGCCTGTATCTCCCTCTCTCCTTCTCCCATTTTGTCAACCCCCAGCCCCCTCCCCTCTGGGAACCAGCAGTTTGTTCTCTGTATTTATAGTTCAGATCCTGATTTTTGTTTATTCATTTTTTTTTAGATTCCATTTGTGAGTGGAATTATATGGTATTTGTTTTTCTCACTTAGCATAATACCCTCTGGGTCCATCCATGTTGTCTCAGACGGCGCGATCTTATCCATTTTTATGGCTGCATAATATTCGTGTGTGTGTGTGTGTGTGTGTGTGTATGTCTGTCACATTTTCCTTATCCATTCATCTGATGGATACCTAGGTTGCTTCCATATCTTGGCTCGTATAAATAATGCTGCAATAAACATGGGAATGCACATATCTTTTTGAATTAGTGTTTTCATTTGCTTTGGGTAAATTTTACCCAGTAGTGGAATTATTGGATCACATGGTATTTCAATTTTTAATTTTTTGAGAAAACTTCATACTGGTTTGCACAGTGGCTGCACCAATTTACATTCCCACCAACAGTGCACGAGGTTTCCTTTTTCTCCACATTCTCACCAACACTTGTTGTTTCCTGTGTTTTTTAGCCATTCTGACAGGTGTGAGGTGATATGTCATTGCAGTTTTGATTTGCATTTCCCTGATGATGAGTGATGTTGAGTGAGCATCTTTTCATGTGTCTGTTGGCCATCTGGATGTCTTCTTTGGAAAAATGTCTATTCAGGTCCTGTGTCCACTTCTTAAGTGGATTATTTGGGGTTTTTTTTGATGTGGAGTTTGCATAAGTTCCTTTTATATTTGGATATTAACTCTTTATTGGATACATCATTCAAAACTATCTTCTCCCATTCAGTACGTTGTCCTTTTGTTTTGTTGATTCCTTTGCTGTGCAGAAGCTTTTTGTGTTGATGTAGTGCTAATAGTTTACTTTTGCTCTTGGTTCCCTTACCTTAGGAGGCATATCTAGAAAAATGGTGCTTTGGCCAATGTCAGAGAAATTACTGCCTGTGTTCTCTTCTAGGATTTTTATGGTTTCAGGTCTCACATTTAGGTCAAAACTCCATCTTAAGTTTATTTTTGTGTGTGGTGTTAGAAAGTGGTCCAGTTTTGGGGCACCTGGGTGGCTCAGTTGGTTGAGTGTCTGCTCAGGTGATGATCCCAGGGTCCTGGGATCCCTCCCCACATCCGGCTCCCTGCCCAGTGGGGAGTCTGCGTCTCCCTCTCCCCTGCCCCTCCCCCTGCTTGTGTTCCCTCTCTCTCTCAAATAAATAAATAAATAAATAAATAAATAAATAAAATCTTTAAAAAAAAGAAAGTGGTCCAGTTTCATCCTTCTACATGAAGCTGTCCAGTTTTTCCAGCACCATTTACAAAAAGGCTGTCTTTTCTCTCTTATATATTCTTGCCTTCTTTATCATAGATCAATTGACCATATAATCGTGGGTTTATTTCTGCGGTCTCGCTTCTGATCCATTGATCTATGTGTCTGTTTTTGTGCCAGTACTAATACTGTTTTGATTACTACACCTTTGTTGTGTATCTTGAAATCTGAGATTGTGATGCCTCCAGCTTTGTTCTTCTTTCTCAAGATTGCTTTGGCTATTCAGGGTCTTTTGTGGTTCCATACAGATTTTAGTATTATTTGTTCTAGTTTTGTAAAAAATGCTGTAGGTATTTTGATAGGGATTGCACTGAGTCTATAGATTGCTTTGGGTAAAAAGCACATTTAGCAATATTTGTTCTTCCAATCCATGAGCATGGGATATCTTTCCATTTGTGTCATCTTCAATTTCTTTCATCAGTGTTTTCTAGTTTTCAGAGTACAGGTCTTTCACCTCTTTGGGTAAGTTTATTCCTAGGTATTTTATTCTTTTTGGTGCAATTGTAAATGGTGTTTTTTAAATTTCTCTTTCTGCTGCTTCATTATCAGTGTACAAAAATACTGATATCTGTGTATTAATTTTGTATCCTGCCACTTCACTGAATTTATTATTTCTAGTAGTTTTTTGGTGGAGTCTTTAGGATTTTCTATGTATAATATCATGTCATTTGCAAATAGTGACAGTTTAACTTCTTCTTTACCAATATAGATGCCTCCTATTTCTTTTTCATGTCTGATTGCTGTGGGTAGAACTTCCAGTACTATGTTGAATGAAAGTGGTAAGAGTGGACATCCTTGTCTTGTTCCTGACCTTAGAGGGAAAGCCCTCAGTTTTTCCCCATTGAATATGATGTTAGCTGTGGGTTTTTCATATATCAACTGGCTTTTTTTTTTTTTTAAAGATTTTATTTATTTATTTGACAGAGAGAGACACAGCGAGAGAGGGAACACAAGCAGGGGGAGTGGGAGAGGGAGAAGCAGGCTCCCCGCAGAGCAGGGAGCCCGACGTGGGACTCGATCCCAGGACCCTGGGATCATGACCTGAGCCGAAGGCAGTCGCTCAACCAACTGAGCCACCCAGGCGCCCTCAACTGGCTTTTATCTTCAGAGATCTCTGGTATAAATGAGACTCTGATTCCAAACCAGTCATTTAAAATGTTACATATTTATATATTTCTATGAGGTATATGCATGTGTGCATGAATAAAAGTGGTAGTTTCAGTGAATTCTGTGATTTCAAAATTTGAAAGCACTCTCCTGTTGAAAATGAGGGAATTCAGGCTCAGAGAAGTTACAGGATGAGCCTAAAACCATCCAGGTGGTAACCTTCAGTTTAGCAAAAATAGTTTTGAGATTGCAGTATACTGGCCTGGCAAACAGAGACTTGTAGAAAGGGGAAAGACCCTTTCACACTAGATTCATATTTGGGCAATGCGGTTGTTTTTGAAGCATTTTTCACTTGAAAGTGCTTTCTTACTTATCCTGAGATAGCAAATCCTCACTCTGGAAGTTTCAGAGAAGCTCCAGTACTCAAGCTCACCAAGCTGAACACTGCTTTTTCTTCCCAGGTTCATTTCAGAATAAACAGGCAGCCCTGACCAACCTTAGGTTATCCACTCATCTATCAAGTTTTGACTGACCTTAGGCTGGCTACCCCCAAATCCACTGCTGATTAAGCAGCTTTAGACTAAATGCTGGGGTGGGCAGGGAAGCTTTGTATGCAGTTGGATAAACACTTCGAACTTTTTTTCTGAGACTTTAGCTCTCAAAATAGTTACATACTGAATAATTAGGATTTCAAAGGTGTTTCTAGAATCCCCCAAAACATTAGGGCAGCCTTTCAACAGGAACAATAGTTACCCTCCCACTGTTGATGGGCCCGTGGCTGGACCTCACTACTGCCTCCCATTGCTAAGTTCTTATCAAAACCAGAAGGTGGGGGCGCCTGGGTGGCTCAGTCGTTAGGCGTCTGCCTTCGGCTCAGGTCATGATCTCAGGGTCCTGGGATCGAGCCCCACATCGGGCTCCCTGCTCCGCGGGAAGCCTGCTTCTCCCTCTCCCACTGCCCCTGCTTGTGTTCCCTCTCTTGCTGTCTCTCTCTCTCTGTCAAATAAATAAATAAAATCTTTAAAAAAAAAACAAACAGAAGGTGTTTATTAATATAATTTCCCTGAGTTTTCTTATATTTGAACAATATAATATGAAACTACTCTGCCTTTTTTTTTTTTTTTTTTTGGAGATAAATACTTGGTCTCAATTTCCTCTAATGTTCTAGATAGACCTTGCTCTTCATCAAGAATTAGTAGTTTGCTTCCTGTTCCAAATGTCTTGGTTTAAATTAACATTTATCTTTATTATGATTACAAAGAAATACAAAAAAGTGGAATCCATGTTCCTTGTAGACCTTTTAGAATGTTTGGAGAAGTTTCAAGCAAAAAATAGAAACCATTGGTAATCCTACCATGCTGTGGTGTATTTTTTCCATATGCATGGTTTATTTCCCGCAAAATTGGTTTCATACTATATATGCAGTGGGGTTTTTAAATTTTTTTCTTAACATTGCAAGCATTTTCTAGCATAATTTAGTCTTCTTCAAAAATAATTTAAATGGTCGCACAATAATTCAAAGTATGGATATATCATAATGAATGCAACCATTTCCTTATTGTTAAACATTCGATTGTCAACAATTTTTTTGCCATCATAAACAGTGTCACAGAACTATGTTTGCATATATTCCTTGTTCCTTATTCTAGATGTGATATTCCCAACAGGAATGCGTATTTATGAGACTCTTAGCATACTGCCAATTTGCCCTCCAAAAAACTGTTAAGGAGTTTGATGCTTTTCTGAGTTTATTGTTCATCTGTACTTCTTTTGCACATTGTATCCTTTACCCAACTTTTTTTTTACTGTGCTGTTCATCTTTTTCTTTTTAATTTTGATTTATTTATTTTATTTGGAAGAATTCTTTGTTAAAGGATGTTTCCCATTCTGTTTTATACTTGCCATAGATAGGTCTAAAATCTTTATGTGAAGCTGGACTATCACAGTTGTAGGGAGGGCAACTTCTTCTCTTTTAGGTTCTTTGGCTGGCCTAATAATTAAGTTGACTTAAAACACATTCGTGGGAGAAAAAGAAATTAAATTTCATACCTATGTACGTGAGCTCATAGAAAGATGAGACTCAAAGAAGTGATCCAAGCAGGCAGCTTTTATACCTTTTAAATTAAAAAAAAAAGCAATCCATTTGTGAAAAAATTGACAAGACAAAGAAATCTGAGCGTGGGGTAATAAATTAGTGACAAGATTTGTTTATACGGCCTTCTTGGCCCTGAATTCTCTGTCTCTGGTGACAGGGCTTCTCTCTGGCTCCTGATGCAGGGAGAGTCCCTTTCACATGGGAGATTTATTTCCTGCTATCAGGGGGGCAGAGAGGGGTCAGAGCATCTTTCTTAGACCCGCTATTTCTTATGTAACTTTATTTCAAAAGAAGCAGTACCCCAAAGTGGTATCTTTTGGGCATAATCTCCCCCTCATAGTCAAAAGTTAGTAGTTTGGTAGCATTTCCAAATGAATGTGTATATATATATAGGTAACTATATACATACACATTATACATATATACATACACATTGTACATATACACATATACATTATTTGGGAAAAATATACAACAGCTTTATTGAGCTATAACTCACATACATATAATCCACCAAGGTAAAGTACACGATTCGATGGCTTTTAGTATATTCAGAGTTGTACGACCGATAGCACAATTAATTTTAGAATATTTTCATCACCACCCTCCACCCCTCAAAAAACCTCATACCCATTATTATTCACCACTTACTTTCCCTTCTTTCCAGGCCCTGGCCACCACTTACCTACTTTATGTCTCTACAGATTGGCTTATTCTGGACATTTCATATCAGTAGAATCATGTCATATGTCGTCTTTTGTGACTGGCTTCCTTCACTTCGCATCACGGTTTGAAGGTCTTGGCATAGTACTGTGCGTGCTGTGACTTCTCAGTCATGCTGTATCGTGTGTCGTTACTTAATTCCCTTTGCCAAAGGAGCTTGCAGTGCGTGCACAGAGCACAATTTACTTGTCCAGTCAACAGTCCACAGGCCTTTGAGCTGTTTCCATTTTCTGGCTATTATACCTAATGCTGGGGCGCCTCGGTGGCTCAGTCGGTTGAGTGTCCCACTCTTGATCTCAGCTCAGCTCTTGATCTCAGGGTCCTGAGTTCAAGCCCCATGTTGGGCTCCTCACTGGGCGTGGAGCCTACTTAACACCCCCTGCAAAAAAATCTTTACATAATGCTGCTGTGAACATTCTTGGACAAGTTTTTGTGTGGACATAGGCATTTTTTTTAAGTTTTTATTTTAATTCCAGTTACCATACAGTGTTATATTGGTTTCAGGTATACAATACAGTGATTCAACACTTCCATCCACCACCCTGTGCTCACATATGTTTTTATTTGTCTTGAGTCTATACCTAGGAATGGAATTGCTGGGTCATATGGTAACTTTTGAGGAGCTGCCAAGTGGTTTTCCAAAACTCTTGCAGCATTTTACATTCCCACCAGCAGCGTATGGGGGTTCCAATTTCTCCACAGCCTACTCAACACTTGTTATCTGTCTGTGTGATGTGGTATCTCGTAGTTTTGATTTCCATTTCCCTGATGAATAATGATGTTGAGCATCTTTTCATGCACTAATTGGCTACTTAAATCTCTTATCTGAAGAAATATCTATGCAGATCCAATGACTATATTTTGACAGATGCCTCCTCCTCTCCCTCCTTCCCTTCCTTCTTATCTTCCTTCCTCTCCCTCCATTACCTATTCACCAGTTTCTGCCTAAGACAGACGAAGAACTGAGACGTACCTGAGTCCCTCAGCAGATGAACAAGACTACACCCAGCTTGGGTACTGGCCCAGGATTCACATTAACAGATGTTTTCTATAAAGAGATCTTATCCCTATCTCTACCCATCAGATAAAGGCATTACTCAGCATTTCATAACTTATTAGGAAAATATAGCGTTTTCAAGGTTGAAAGGGCTTTGAAGAATCACCCAGCCCCTCCACCCATGCGCTCCTTCTATCATATACCCTGTCAAATCATGCACACCTCCAATGACAGGGAATTTATTACCTCCTGAGGCAGTTCATTGTGCTGATGGACAAAGAACATATTCCCGGAGAGTTCTTTGTTATGCGGAGCTTACATGTACTCCATTAAAGTCCCACTCTTTGAGTTACTACAAAATCCCCGAGGCCCACCCACATATCTGAAAACCTCTATCCTATGTCTCTAAGATTTCTCTTTTTGGATATAAACATCATGATTCATCCAGCAGTTCCTCAAGCACTGTGGAGTCTGTATGGGGCCTTCACCAACCTTCTGTGAGCGGCCCAATTCTCTTCGTTCCCTAGCAGAGCGTGACTCCCAGGCTGGGAGGGCTTAACTGGGCAGGAGCAAGTCAGATGGAAATTTTCTAAGCTATGCAGTTTAAGATTGCATTCGTGCTTTCCTGTGGCTGGCTATGGTATGGTTGACTGTTACACCAAGTGTCATCGTCGCTAAAATGCCTACTTTTTCTTTCGTACATGAACTGCTAATGAACTCCATCTCTGCGTTTCTGCATACCATGGTAGGATCCCAATACAGACTTTTTTCTTTACCCTGATAACATGTCATATTAATAATAATATGTCAAAAGCTCTATGTTCATTATTATTTCATTTTGAATCTCACAAACACTCCGTGAGGTAGGTACAATTACCATCCTCATTTTCGAATAGAGGAACCGAGCCTTGGCAATTAATTACCTTGTTCCAAGTCACACCTTTGTTTGCTGACTTCAAAGGCCAAGTTCTTAGGCAGTTCGCCATAAGTTCGCTTCCTACAGCTTTGGAGCCCATGCTCCGAGCCAGCCCAGCGGGGTCACTGCCTTCATGCATTCCGATCAGCAAATCTGGCAATTTGCTTCCGTCTGGCTCAGAGGCCTCAAGCTTCCACAGCTGCTTCAGGAAATGAAGGGTACCCTCTCCAGTGTCCTCGATGCTTCAATCAGAGAAGCACTTCTTTCGTCTTTTGTATCCTGGGCTTTCTCTTAACGATGCGTAGGGAGAAAAATAATGCTGCCAAAAATAAATTTGCAAAATATACATTCTAGACTAGTGATTAAAACCTTGAAAGGCCAGTAATAGGAAAGAGCCACAGCGGGCTGCCAGTTCCTGCCAGGTAGGCATTCAGCTCGTCCTAACCAGCTCGATCATCCCTGGATCAGCGCATATGTCTCCATCCCATGCATGTGGATATCCTGAAGTGACTTCTGAGCCCAGATGCCACATGTCTCCCTGGGCTCCCCGATCCAAGTCTCCCTGGCAAGGAAAGCAATGACGTCAGGCTGGCTTGTTGCCAGTGAGCCCACATCATCACTATGGCGAGTGTCCACTCTAAATGGAAAGAGTCTGTACTCAATCTATTATTAACCACGGTGAGCACCACCTTCCCTACTGGTTTTTGCTGCTTTTTCTGAGCCTCGATGGATCCTCCCTTTCATAGCCCATGTTAGTATTTTGTTCAATGACTACTGCCAAGACAACAGCAACAAGACTGTCGCCGTTCGCCCTGACCATGCTCCAGGCACTGTTCTGGAACTTTGTCACGCTAGCACAGTGAGGTGAGCACTATCATTGCCCCCATTTTCCGATGGGGCAACTGAGGCTTTGAGAAGCCAAGCAACTTGCCCAAGATCACAGAGTTAGTTGATGGTAATGCCGGAACTCCAACCCAGGCCATCTGAGCACAGAGTGCGAGCCCCTCACCACTGCACGATAACATCATAGACTCAATTAAAATGGATACTTTTTTGCCCTTACTGAAAATGAATACAATGTTTCCCGACTTCAAAATTTCCTCCCTTCTCCTTGCCCCACTCTTCTTTAAAGGCACCCACAGCGTCTCCCCAGTCTCTCTTCCAATCTCAATTCACGTGGACCATGAAAAATATCTCCAGACATTTCCAAAGGTCCCCAGGAGCACCAGTGCCCCAGCTGAGAACCACTCTCAGCTGGAGGCTGGTGTAGATGGTGCTTGTCCTCATCAGGGAGCCACACCATCAAGAGCAGGTGCTAAAAATACCCCAAAGATGCTCCCCCAGGCAGAAGAGGCTTTAAAATCCTTGTCAGATGCTCGCAAGGCAACTGAAATTGGCCTTTGATGCAGAGGGATCATGGTGTGATGTATGCAGGTTCACTGGATGTGGCAGGATTGGGGTCTTCCATTTGAGATGTGTGGCCCCGGGTCTAGGATCTAAGGACCTGGACTCTAGTCCCACCCACTTAATCCCTAAATCACATAACATCTCTGAAACCTCAGTCTCCTCACCGATAAAAGACAATAGCGAACCTATCTACCGTACAGGGCTATCTGGAGAATTAAACCAGATTGTGTATTATCTCACAGGAAAACAACTAATATATTCTTTCTATTCATCCAGTAACTTCTGCCCTAATGGAAGCTTTAGGCCAATTAGAAGAGGGGACAAGTATAGGTTACAAATGGATTTGTAGATGCAGCGAGTCACCTGGGAAATATGTGCGGGGTCCACTCGCCTTCTCACCCGCCGTGTGATCTTGGTCACCCTCACCAGGTCCCCATTCCTCATCAGAATGAAGGGGTTGGAGCTGATGGTCCCCAAAGTCCTCCTTCCTCCTACCACGCTGCGGTTCTGTGTGTGGTGGCAGTGGGCAGTGTGTCTTCATCCACAACTCTGAACTTGGACGACAGCTTAAACTAAACTTCTCCCCAGATCCTTCTCTCTTCTCTGTCACTCCTACCCTCCCACACACCGCCTCCTTCCACTTCATGATCCAGAATCTGTGAAAAGGAGCAGATTTTTCAAGCTGCAGCATGCTCCTTCCCTAGCCAGAGTTCTGAGATACAATAACGATGAGAATGTTTTAGGCTCTGCTGGCTCTATTCAAAGCCCTCCCCCAAAGACTGACTAGCTCCCCTAGTTCCCAATGGGGAGACACTCCTTTGTTCAGTCAGCAACTTGAATCAATAGAACTAAGAGGGAGGAAGGCATTCCAGCTCCCCTCCGGCCCACCACTGGGGGATTTAGAGTGAGGGGTAGTTATAAAGGAAGAGAAGCCCACCACTCCACACCACCCTGCACTCCCTTAAAGGATGTCATGGGGACAGAAACTAAAATCTGTGGGGTTCCTACCGTAGGCCAGATACTCCGCCTGTTAATCCTCTTGAGGGATAATGACGTAAATATCTATTTAATTAGATACAACTTCTTTGCCATGGCCAAGTCCGGAGGAAACCAGGTACAGCACAGGGACTGCCTGGCTGCCTCATGGGGGTTCACCCGGCAGCGCCATACCCTGCCCTCTCTTCCTCCTTCTTCCCATTTAGACAGAAATAAACACACGGATGAGCTTCCCACATAACTTGACTGCATCGTGTGTAATTGTTGGAATGAAAACTTCCCGGTTGCATATCTGCACAATGCCAATGATTACAGTGATTAAATCAATCAAGACCAATTTCATAATCATCAAATGTATAATTTCCCAACTCGGCAGGGTCCCAACACGTGGCATCCCAGCTGTCTGATACAGGGATCAAAAACACAGTATTAAAACATTTGGGGCTAGGATTAGGTAATTTTGTAAACTTAAGACCATATTAATAAGGATGATGAGACTCAGTAAAACTCCATGCAAATCTGGTTTGTGGTTTCCCCAGGGGTGACTTAACTTCAGTAGCTCAAATATGAAACGTACTCTCATTGACCTCCAGCAATTGCCTCACTGACTATTTCATTCCCAGAATCATTCAATTACATGTATAGCTTAATTATATTAGTATTATTATTGTTATATAAAGAGCTTTGCAGGAGGCATTAGCTCAGGTCCTGCAGAGAGCTTGATGGCAGTCTGTCCAAATGACTTTATGACTGATTCTGGGCCCCCAGGTTGAGATCTTGAGCATCACACTGAAAGGAAAGAGAGCCTCAGATGGGAGGCATGGTTTCACAGCCTGGCTCCTTCTCTGAGAAGAAATTGTAGCTAAAGAGAAGAAATTGAACCAGAGCCAAGGAAGGGAAAAGAAAGATTGTATACTCCCGTTGATGCTTTTCACCCAATCCTACTCTTTCTGTAATGAGGCAACCCGTTTCCTGCCAGTTAATTTTGTGCAAGTTTCAAGGTACCCAGTTCGTTCCACTGTCATAATCCAAGATCCTACAAATTTCCAGGGTTTGAAACCCTTGCCAGACACAGGAGAATTAATTTATGGAGTGTTGTGTCTACCATGTGATATGTAATTTTGAAAGTACCGGTCGGGATAGGGGCAGGGCACATGGAAGTACTTCTGCAGGGGCTGCCGAAGTTTCACTTCTAGACCTAGGGAAAAGTTATGATAGTGTCTGCCTTATAATAATTCATTAGCTGTATATTTGTCTTTGTGTGTTTTGCTTCACAGATCTGCAGGTAATTTGTAAAAGCATTCACCATCTTAATTAGACCAAATGACCTAAAAGTTTCTTCCCTCTAAGGTAGGCAGAATAGTGACACTCCCCTCCCTCCCAACCCTGCCAAAGATGTTCATGTCCTACCGACAAGACCGGTGAACCGGTAAGGGGGGATTACAATTGCAGATAGAATTAAGGATGTTAATCGGCTGACCTTGAGATGGGGAGATGATCCGGGAATATCCTATGAGACCCACTGCTGGTCTGGAAGATAGGAGAAGCCCATAAGCCAAGGAACATAGGCAGCCTCTAGAAGCTGAGAAAGGGAAGTGAAATGACTGTCCCCTAGAGCCTTCTGTAGCTCTGCTGAAAGCTTGCTCTCAGCCTGCTGAGATCCCGCTCAGACTTTGGACCTCCAGAACTGTAAAGTAAGAAATTTGTGTTGTTTTAAGCCACTAAGTTTGTGATCATTTGTTACAGCAGCCATAGAAAACGAATACACACTTGTCCTTGATCGGTAGCTCTGCTCCCCGGTGTGAGAGCAACATTCCCTTCTTCTATTAGATTGCCGTCTTCTTCCCTTCTTCTACAGAAGGGCTTCAGACTTCATGTATTCTCTACTCTTTATTTTTTTTTTTAAAGATTTTATTTTCTAAGTAATCTCAAACTCACAACTCCAAGATCAAGAGTCACATGTTCTCTTGACTGAGCCAGCCAGGCACGCCTCTACTCTTTATTAGAAACACTTACCAAAAGAAGGTTTCTGATCCCCAGAACTGTTCCATTCTGCCCTACTGTTAGCTGTTTATTAAGTAGGAAATTTAAATACAGTTGGATATGTCACTATCTTTCATTAATATTAGCTTCTAAAAAAAAAGCATTTCAGGCGTGTTTTATTTCACATTTTGAAAATTTGTTTCATTTTAATATTTTTGATTAATTTTAAAAATTGAAAACATATAAAAAGAAAGTCAAATATAATTTCCCATAATCTCATGACTGAAAAAATTAAGGAAAAAAATATATTCACACAGCAAAAAAACCCAGGGCATGCCCAAGATTTAATAGATCTCCCCGCCCTCCACCACCAACTCCACCACATATGAAGCTGAGATCCCAAAGGATTCACTCTCAATATAAGAATGAACTGGAGGGGCGCCT
>NC_138376.1:2382389-2423944 GCF_054177405.1 Leptonychotes weddellii | reverse complement strand
CCGCATCGGGCTCCCTGCTCCGCGGGAAGCCTACTTCTCCCTCTCGCGCTCCCTCTGCTTGTGTTCCCTCTCTCGCTGTCTCTGTCACATAAATAAAACTTTAAAATAAATAAATAAATAAATAAATCTCTTAAAAAAAATACTTGGTCAAGTTTATTGATTTAGGAAGTTAAAATAGTCAATCTGTAAAGACTCTTCTGATCTCAAACGCTATAATCCTGTCAACTACTAAAGGCAAAACTCAGATTTTATTTCATTATTATTTTTTTAAACATTATTTTGTCAGCATTTTGAGAGTGAAGATTTATTTATTTCAGAGAGAGAGAGGAATGGGGGGCAGAGGGAGAGAATCTCAAGCAGTGTCCCTGCTGAGCTCAATCATGGGGCTCCAACTCAGGACCCTGAGATCATGACCTGAGCCCAAATCAAGAATCAGAGGCTTGGGGCACCTGGGTGGCTCAGTTGGTTAAGCGTCTGCCTTCGGCTCAGGTCATGATCCTGGAGTCCCGGGATCGAGTCCCGCATCGGGCTCCCTGCTCGGCAGGGGGTCTGCTTCCCCCTCTGCCCCCTTCCCTCTTCCCTCTCGTGCTCTCTGTCTCTCATTCTCTCTCTCTCAAATAAATAAAATCTTAAAAAAAAAAAATTGTGTCTGATGGGGTGCCTGGGTGGCTCAGTCGTTAAGCGTCTGCCTTCGGCTCAGGTCATGATCTCAGGGTCCTGGGATCGAGCCCCGCATCGGGCTCCCTGCTCCGCAGGAAGCCTGCTTCTCCCTTTCCCACTCCCCCTGCTTGTGTTCCCTCTCTTGCTGTATCTCTCTCTGTCAAATAAATAAAATCTTTAAAAAACAAAACCAAAACAAAACAAAACACACACTTGCCACATGACCCACTCCTCAGCATTTATTCCACAGAAATTAAAATTTACGTCCACACACCACCTGGACACAAATGTTCATAGCAGCTGTATTTGTAGTAGCCAAGAACTGGAAAACAACCTACTGACATCTGATCTAGGTGAATGGTTAAACCATGGTTCAGCCAACCGTGGGAGACTATTCGGCAATAAAAATGAAGGGACTGGTGATACACACAGGGACTTGGATGGGTCTCAAGGCAACGTGTTGAGTGAAAAAAGCCAATCTCCAAAGGACACACACCGTGGGTCTATTCATATAACGTTCTCGACTGTTGTCAAACATTTGATGCCAGGCTGGTGGTGGCCAGGGATTAGGAATAGTGACTGGAGGGGGAGGGAGGTCTGAGTGACTGGGAAGGGGCGGCAGCAGAGGACCTTTCTGGGGACCAAGCCAGTGCTTCTGCTTTTGTGCTGTGCTGGTTGCAGGAATCTACACATCAGTGAAACACCACAGGACCACACACATCTGCGCCAACGTCGGATTTCCCGGAGTTGCTACTGTGCTGTTGCCAAGGCCAAGTGTAACCACTGGGGGAAATTGGGAGAAGCGTCCATAGGACCTCTTTGTGCTGTTTCCTACAACTCCCTGTGAATCTCTAATCGTTCAAAATAAAAATTTAGAAGAAGAAAACATAAGGTATGAGAATTTTCCACAACAGATGGATATTTTACCCAAGAAGCTAAATGAATCCCAAGGAAGATAAATACACAGACGTTCCCATGCATTCACAAACACACCTACGTACATACACCTTCTTTTAAACAGAAAATAGGATCGTGCCATACAAAACTCTTCCGCAGCTTGCCTGTTCTCTTTCCGATACAAATTCCGTCAGAGACATTTTTATCCTTGTCTTCTCAGTGAAATGCCTTACGCAGTAGCATGTACACATTAGCACATTTCATAAATGGCTGTGTAGCATTCTTTTTAAAAAAAATATTTATTTGTCAGAGCACAAGCAGGGGGAGCGGCAGGCAGAGGGAGAAGCAGACTCCCCACTGAGCAGGGACCCCGAGGCAGGGCTCGATCCCAGGACCCTGGGATCATGACCTGAGCCGAAGGCAGTCGCTTAACCGACTGAGCCACCCAGGCGTCCCAGCTTTGTGGTATTCGAATTTTACATTTGTTCTTAGGATTCTCTGGAGATTTGAAACTATGCTGAAGTTTTATGAAAAGAATAAGCATTGTCTTTTCCTCATGTGGTTTGCTAACTATTGCCCTGTGTGGTAGGTTTGGGAAGTGGGGTGAAGAACCCGAGCGGATCTCTGCTGACATTTCCATACCAACCAAACAAAGGGGTTAAGGGCAAGAGGATTAGATAATCCTGCCCCAGGGGGATTTGGAGCTCAAATTCTCTCCCACCTGGCCTCAATCAGAACAAAAATATTTTAAGTCCTTCTTCCATTTCCTGATCACTGAATCTCCCTTGCGTCCTCAAGCAAATACAGCTACTGACATTCTGATCTCTCTCTTGAAGATGAGCAGATGTATATCATTCTTTAAACTGAGGGATCTTCATAGAGCTAACAGAAGCCAGAAGATTTATATCACCTTTTTACACATTCCAGTCTACAATCTCCTGTTTCAGCTGTAAGGTATTGCTTTTCTAATGCTTAAGGAATAAGCAGCTACAAGCTCAAAACCTACTACAGAAAACGAACATGAGGTTCCTTTTTTCCCAGCTCTTCAGGCAACACATATTACTCTGGAAACCAAATGTAAAGCTCAACTGTGAAGGAAGGGTATGAAGCTTTGAAATTAGCTGCTTCCTTTTAATGATAAGTGTGCCTCCCAGTGGGATAGATTAATTAGGTAGTGATTGCAGAGTCCTTTAAAAATCACAGCACTGTGTATCTCTGGCATTAATCCTGGAATAGACTGGTGTGTTAAACATTTTTCCTGGACCTAATATTCATCCCTTAGGAGTGTCTTTCAATTCTGCCCCTTCCTTTTTGTTCAAACCCTGCCCTCGATCCAGGCTTATCATCCCCTTCTAACAAGTCTCCCCCTTACCTCTGAACTGTCTCCTCCTCAAACCACAATTTATATCACAGGAAAAAAAAAATCTTAAAATAGTTTTTTTTTTTTTTTAACTTTCTTGCAAGGCCTTCAGTGGCCACATGGAACCTATCATTTTACATCCAAACAACTTGTTCAAGCAGCAAAGCGGTAAACTGGAAAGAACTCGACTTGCGAGATGTTCTGATTTTCCTTACTCTAGTGCTCAAGGTCATCACCACGCTATGCAATCATATATCCCCCCTGCCACAACCTTCAGAGAACCTTCCACTTCAAAGCAACTTAGCACAGGGGTTCAAAGCACGGCTTCTGGTGCTAGATCTCTGGAGTGTGCATTCTGCCCCTGCTTCTTGCTCGTTGTGAGACCTAGTCCACAGGGCTCAGCCTCTCTGGACCACACTTTCCAATAAAAGTACCCACTGGGTCACTCTGAGGATTAAATGAATTAGTAGAAAAAGTGCTTAGAACACCACCTATGCCTACAGCAAGGATGAAATAAACAGGGACTTCCCTTACTGCTGTATCCTCAGTGCCTATGACAGTGCCCAGCACAGAGACGGGGAAACTGAGGCATGCAGGGGTGACGTGACTTGCCCCGGAGCATGCCATTCGTAAGAGTCTGAGCTGAAAGTCCAGGTTATGGGGCTGGGGGCTGAGCCTGCCCATCTGAGTACCACATTACACTGTATCCGCCTTGTCCCCTGGCTCTTGACACAACAGGGACTCCTTCAATGTTGCTCAAATTGCTTACTAAGATATCATTAACATTCTGAATTCAGGCCCTTTTCACACACTGTACTCCTGGCCTGGAAAATTCTCCTATCCAACAAGTATCTCCCCCTCCACCCCCCGTTTCTTATCGGCGCCGTGTCCCAAAGTGTTCTCGTCCTCTTCGGAATTTTTATGGCACTTTAATGGCCCCTAAAACTCACTGGCACTGACCACATCCTGTCTTGTAATGTAACTTGTCTTTTTTATGCACCTCTTGCTCCAACAAGACTGTAAATCCATTGAGGATGGACCGTGTTTGCCTTCTGGCTCTTTGTGTTCCTGGCAGGGACTGGGATGGCGCCTTGCCCAGACCAGACTCTCCTTAAATGTTTGCTGATTGATAAACAGGCATAAAAGCAGCTAGACATGGACAGAGTAGCCCCTCATTCTCACCGCTGCCCCTTTTGGGGCTGCAGCACACCCTGCCCCTCTCTCCCGACTGTGCGTGGAGGAAGAGCTTGGGAGCTGGAGGGTCATAACCTGCGTCCGCCCTGTCGTACCTGGGTGTGCGTTCCACACGCGGTTCTTCCAGGGCAGAGGGCGTATCTGACAGAACTGCATCCTTTTCTGGAAGTTCAAGGAAACCTAGACAGGCATCTCTTCTTTCTCCCTGAACTTGGATCTGAGTGAGACTTAGACACAGGAGGCAGGCAGAAGAAAACCAAAGCATCACCTAAAGTACTGGAAATGCAGACAGACTTCCAGGACAGGAAAAGGCCAGGTGGAGAGTGTGCCTTAGGTCTGTGGACCAAGTGATAGGCTGATCCCGACCCTTCAGCATGAGGCAGACTCACCCACCCGGTCAAAAGCGGCGCTGGACCACCACTCGCCTCCCCCAGAGCACATTGCCCCAGCACAATTTCATGTGTGAAAAAAATGCAGAACTGCAGACAGCTGGCTCCAAAGGGGAGGGAAAGGGGCTCCATGGAGCATGCTCGGAGCCATCTTCCAAATACACCAATCAGCTAAGTCACTCTTCACCCACTGAGGAGTCCGAGTGAAGGAGCAATGAGGACAGGAGCGTTTCTCCAGTGTGTGGAAACATAAAACCAAGAGATTCCCCACAAAACAGCCTCTGTCTTTGCCCACTGGGCTTAACCATCACATCCATGGTCAACCGGAAGTGAGGCCACCTTCTCAGGGAGAAAGGTCAACAGCCTACCAGAGCAATCTGTCCCAGTTTCCTGGGACCATTCCCCCACTACGAAGCACTGTTCCTGAGCGGATCCCTCTAAGGCCTGTCATGGGAAGCTGAGGTTTTGTTTTGGAATTAATCAGAACAGTACATTAATTAAATTAACCCCAAGGCCACCTGCTGTGGTTTGAATTTTGTCCCCTTAAAAAAATCTGTTGAAGTCCTAACACACAGCATCTCAGACTGTGATCATATTTGGAAATGTGACCGTATTATTATAAATGTGATTAGCTAACTTAAAATGAGGCCATAGGGGAGTATGGTGAGCCTGTCATGCAATGTGACTGGCATCCTCATAGGAAGACACAGAGACAGGGAGAATGTAGGGCAGACACAGGCAGAGACTGGAGTGATATGTCCACAAGATGAGGCACACCAAAAATGGACAACTGTCACCAGAAGCGAGAAAGAGACAAGAGTAGATTCTCCCTCAGAGTCCTCGGAAGGAACCAACCCTGCTGACACCTCAGTTTTAGACTTCTAACCCCCAGCAGCATGACAGAGTAAGTTTCTGTTGTTTAATACCACCCTGTTTGTGGTACTTTGTTCATGGCAACCCCAGGAAATGAATACACCGCACAATGCCCAAGATCAACAGTTGACTCTCCCTCAACCCGGATTATGGGCAGACACGTTCTCAGCGTGCCCCATCAAGCATCAGTGAAAAATGCTTCATTAAGCAATTGGTCATCTTCCTCGGGAATAATAATTTCAACAGCTGAATTCTGAGAAATCTTTAATTTCTTGTTTCCAAGTGCTTATTCTTTTCCCCCTAGATATTAAAATAAGAATTCAATGAATTAGGAAATAATTAAGAAAAAGATATGTTGCAGAAATACAGAGGCCCTCAGAAAGCTTGTTTTCACTTCCATTTTACATGCAAGCAGATTTGTGTGTGTGTATGCTGTGGAAATAAATCTACCAGACATCAATATTGTGCTAAATTAGTTTCGAAATCTGTCAGCCTCCATCCATCCTTAGACCATTTTCAGTCCAGGTATATATGCACATTCTATTTTGCTCAATTCACATTAGTATACGCATTCGTACATATTTCCGCACCACACTGTAATAACCATCATCAGTAGTTAGGGTTCTAAAGCATTTTCCTGTCAAATATAGTTTGTTTACCCATCCTCTGCTTCTTGGGCATTGAAATATTTTTCCATCTTTGCCCATTATAAATAACACATCTTTGTATTTTTTAATTCTCTTAGAATATTTCCTTAGGCTATTTCCAAAAGATATCACTGGGTGAACTTTCAGTATGTTTCATATCACCATGGTTCTCTTAAAAAGACTAATGCAGTTGACCATACCACAATGTCATCAGGATTTAAGTATTTTTAAAGTTTCATTTGATAAATGTATAATACCAAACATATATGCTTCTTCATAAACCTTGAAAACATTTTATTTTTTTTAAGATTTTATTTAAATTCAAGTTAGTTAACATAATGTATTATTAGTTTCAGGGGTAGAGAAAACATTTTAAAAATTGGCATTATAGGGGCACCTGGCTGGCTCCGTCGGTGGAGCATGTGACCCTTGATCTCAAGGTCATGAGTTTGAGCCCCACGTTGGGCATAGACATTACTTAAAACTACTTAAAATAAAAAAAAACCTTGGCATTATAACCAAATAACTTAGGCAGCTAAACTACATTTGTTTCCTGCCCCAGCACAAGAGTAACTTCTCCCATATATCTGACACATAAAGTCCTTGGGAAAATTCTTAGCTATTTTTATGGGGCTTTCACTTTACTTGTATAGCTAAGATTCACCAGACAGTTCCACTGTCACGAACTCTAAAACAGTAGAACTTGAGAGGAGACTGGCTGTTTCAATAATGAGCAAAAGATAAAAGGATGGTGTGATCTGGTGTCAGAAAAGATACCCAGTTAAATCTAACTCAGGCAAAACCTACTGCGTCTTCCATTAAAAAAAAAAAGAAGAAAAAGATTATGGATTTGGTTTTCTTTTTTCTTTCTTTCTTTGTTTCTTCCTTTCTTGGGGGGATAATTTTGGGGAAAAAAGGAAAGTATAAAGAACAAATTTTAACTTATGCATGCCAAGATAACTCAATGGGGAAATTTTTCAACAGATGGTTCTGGAACAACTGGATATCCACATCAAAAGAATGAATTTGAGCCTCTTCTTTACACCATATGCAAAAATTAACTCAAGATGGATCATAACCTAAATGTAAGACCTCAAACTATAAAATTTTTAGCAGAAAGCATAGGAGCAAATCCTAACTTTAGGTTAGGCAGTGTTTTCTCATGAAGCATAAGTAACAAAAAATAATAAATAAATAAATTGAAGTTTATCAATTTTAAATTTTGTGTATCAAAAGACATCATTAAGAAAGCACAACCCACAGAATGGGGGAAAATATTTGCAAATCACATATCTGTCAAGGGACTTGTATCCACAATATATAAAGAACTCTTTCAAAGATAAATAATCCAATTGAAAAATGAGCAAAGAATTTGTAGAGATATTTACCCAAAAAAAAATATACAAATGGCTAATGAACACATGAAAAATTGTTCAACATCATTAGTGATTAGAGAAATTCAAGCCAAGACTGTGATGAGACACCACTTCACCCCCACCAGAATGGCTAAAGTGAAAAATACAGAGTAACAAATGTTGAAGAGAATGTGAAAACATTAACATGCTCACACATTGCTGGTGGGAATATAAAATGGTCCAATGACTCTGAGAAACACATGCCCATGCAAAAAATCTGTACATGAGTGTTCATAGAAGCATTATGCTTACTAGCCCAAAAGTGGAAAAAACCCAAATGTCCATTAATGGATGAATATATAAACAAAACATGGAATATATATAAACAAAACAATGGAATGTTATTCAACCAATGAAAGAAATGAAGTACTGTCACATGCTTTAACAAGGATGGACCTTGAAAACATTATGCTCAGTGAAAGAAGCAAGCCCCCAAAGACTGTATATTATGACATCATTTGTGCAAAATGTCCAGAATAGACAGATCCAGAGACAGAAAGCAGATTAATGGTTGCCTGGGGCGGGGGTGAGGTAGGGAAACTGGAACAGGGAGGGACTACTAATGGGTACAGAGTTTCTTTTTGAGGTATTGACTATGTTCTAAAATTAGATTGTGGTAAATGACTCTACAACTCTGAATATACTAAAAACCACTGAAGTAAATACTTTAAGTGGGTGAATATTATGGTATATGAAATATATCTCAGTAAAGCTGCAAAAAAAGTTTGTTTTAATTGCGCCTAATCCCATCATCAGCGATAATACTCTTAACATCTGCCATATTTATAAACATTGCAGCCCTCCCTCATTGAGGGTTTAGTGAATGCTAAAGGGGGAAGTCATAGGAGTGTAATGATTAGACCAGAGGCAAGTTATCTTTTCTTCTCTGCATATTAAGTCTAGTTGATTTATTATCCACATTTTCATCACAGCCATAAGATGGTAATATGGAGATTTGTTGGTTAAGCCAAGACCCAGGTCATAATCACTGACTTCCCTCCTCTTCACCCATCCAATCAAACTCCTTCAAGGGAACACCTGAGTCCAATTGTTTCTCTCCATCCAATTTCTACTGCTCTGAAGGCAACATCATTTCTCACCAAGATGGTTGGAACAGCCCCTCCAACACTTTGCCCTGCCCACACCCTTGTGCCCTTGATACCCATCTCCCATGTGGCAACTAGAGTAATCTCTCTCCTGTTTAAAGCCCTTCAGTGTCTCCTCTTAATTTAGACTACAGTTAAAATTCCCTTCAAGTGACTCACAAGACAATGGCTCCCTACTGACCCTTCCAAGTCTAGGACTTCTCACCTCCCACCCACCCAACCCCACCTTCCGTTCCGGCCACCTTCTAGGAGATAACAGTCTCTCTTTCTCTTCCTCTCTAGGCCTTTGTACTACTGCTTTCTCCAGCTTAAATATTCTTACCCCCACCCTCCCAGTTCCCTTCACCAGCCTACTGCTTCTCATTCTTCAGGAATCATTTGGACACACTCCCTGCAAAAGTCTTTCCTGAGTGTCATGGCCCCAAGTGCCCTTGCTAAGAGCTGCCACAGAACCCTGTATTTCCCCTGTGATAAGTAACTCTTACTGCATTAACTGGGAATTGCCTACTTACTCTCCTCAGCTCCCCACTTATGTGCTAAGAGGCTTTGGGCAAGTTACTTAACCTCTCCATGCTTCGTTTTCTCCCATGAAACATGGAGATAAAAACAGTACCTACCTGATATATTTGCTATGAGGATTAAAAGGCATAGTATTTGTGAATCACTAAAAACAGTGCCTGGCACATTGTAAATATGACATTTAAGTGTTTTGTAAAAGTGTCATATACATCTATAGACTGTAAGCCCCAGGAAAGTTTTTAAAATCTTATTCACTATTGCATCCCCTATAAATTTTGTTAAGTGGACAACTACATCAATCAATTAACCAAGCAAATGTATAGGTAATTCAAAGCTAGCTCATATTTTCAAGACCCAGGAGAGAGAGTGGATACTAAATGAAACAACTTTCCAAAGAAAGCAAGAGAAGAGAGAAGCCAAAACAAAGGCAACAGTTTAAATTAGTGGAGAAAGGCTAAGTGATTCAATAAATAAAACTTGGATCATTGGTTAACCGTTTGGAAAAAGCTGAAATGAGAATCCCTTCACAGCATGAAAGTAATTCCCTATGCAACTATTAATTGGAAAAGAAGATCTTAAAAGAACCATGAGAAAACAAAACTCAATATCTGAGGTGTGGTAGAATGTTATAAGCATGACAAAGAGTGATATTTACCAACACGGAAAGATGTTCTCTATAAGTTGAGAGCTCTATAGCTGAATTGTTCACATCCAGCCTCTGGAGGCAGACTGCCTTGGTCCATATCCCAATTCTACCACTAACTGTTATGTAACTTTGGACAGGTTACTTAGCTTCTCTGGACCTCCGTCTCCTCACCTGGGAAATGGAGATATCATCACAATAGCGACCACATTATGTGTTAGGAGGATTGGGTTAGCCCGGTGATGGGTATTAAGGAGGGCACGTACTGCATGGAGCACTGGGTGTTATATGCAAACAATGAATCATGGAACACTACATCAAAAACTGATGATGTAATGTATGGTGATTAACATAACATGATAAAATAATTTTTAAAAATAAAAAATAAAAAAGGTGTTATGAGGATTAAATGGGGTAATATTTGCATATCAAAAATAATAAATAATGATGTCTGGCTGAACCTATTTTTATAAGATAGATTTTATATAAAATGTCAGCTGGTTATGAACCTATTTTTATAAGATAGGTTTATATAAAATTATGTCAGCTGGTCATACCTCAAAGGTGGGATTATAGGTATCTAGATTTTTCTTCCTTTTAACTGTATCTTCTAATTATTCTACAATGAGTACACACTACTTTTAAAATAAGAAAAAAAAACCTACAAAAGTGATTCTTAACTTTCAAAAATTATTTTAAAAGTCTCATTGTAGAATATTTGCCATGGGGAGCCTGGGTGGCTCAGTTGGTTAAGCATCTGACTCTTGATTTCAGCTCAGATCATGATCTCAGGGTGATGAGATTGAGCCCCATGTCAGGCTCTGCACTAGGCATGAAATCTGCTTAAGATTCTCTTTCTCCCTCTCCCCCTCCCCACCCCCTTTCTCTCTTTCTCTCAATTAAAAAAAAAAAAAAGAGTAGCCATCATGCAAAAAATATTCATGATCTATTGTAAGAGGAAAAGGAGATACATGAAATAGTATGTACGGAGTAATTTCCAGTGTGTAAAAAATATTTAATGTACAGATACATACAATCATGCAGGGAAAAAACAAAGAACTTACAATGTTAGCAGTGATCATCCTTTAAAAATCTTTTAAAGTCTTGTCAAATTATATGTGACTTTATTTTCTCCCTTGTGTGTTTTCTTATATTTCTAAATTTTCCAATATGTATATGATTACCTGTGAAGCCAGAAAAAAAAAATGTGATTTTTTTTAAAAAAAGAAACAGCATGGACCTTAGTCAAGGTAAAAGG
This sequence comes from Leptonychotes weddellii, assembly GCF_054177405.1. Taxonomy (NCBI): domain Eukaryota; kingdom Metazoa; phylum Chordata; class Mammalia; order Carnivora; family Phocidae; genus Leptonychotes; species Leptonychotes weddellii. The sequence goes on along the minus strand of NC_138376.1, from coordinate 2,412,983 downwards.
TAGATTCTCATCTGAAACAGGGAAGGAAGGATGGGTATAGATTTAGAGGTAGAAGGGAAGGAAGTGTTGGGGAGGAAGAATTTTCTCTGACTTTTGAGGTCCTTCCAGCTGAACTAAGAATCAAATTGACGTGAGACAGATTAACAGGAGAAAATCAAATCTAATAGTGTATGTATGGAGAATCCACACAGACATGGAAATTCCAAAAACAGGCAATAAGACTTATATGAGCTAAGGAGAGGGTAAGGGTCTGAAGATACCAAGGGGGAGAAAGACCACTAGCAGGAAGATGAAAAGAGGTGTTTGGAAAACACAGGTGCCCTCTTATGTACAGAAGTTTCTTAGGTAAAGAGGAATCTTTGTTACTAGCTCTCTTCTCGGGAAAGTAGGCAGTTGGGGAAGACGTAAAGAGCTTTTTCTGAATCTGCTGGGTTTGGATTGTTTTTAACTTAATGTTCACACCAAAGTGGCCCATCTTGGGTTGGCCTGCCCTTGGCCCTTACAGAAGTAAAAAAATCACATGTGATAGTCTGTATTTTCTCTGAAGTGGGAGGTAAGCTACAGAGAGAATGGTTTCAGCTATGACATAGTTGTGGGGAATGAAACAGGGCTAATTGAGATAGGTTTAAAAAATGTGTGAGGGATGCCTGGGTGGCTCAGTTGGCTGAGTGTCTGCCTTCGGCTCAGGTCATGATCCCAGGGTCCTGAGATCAAGTCCCACATTGGCTACTTGCTCAGTGGGGAACCTGCTTCTCCTTCTGCCTCTGCCTGCCACTCCCCCTTCTTGTGCTCTCTCTTTCTCTCTCTTTCTCCCTCCCTCTCTCTCTCTCAAAAAAAAAAAAAAAATCTTAAAAGAAAATGTGTGAGCCAAGCTGAAGGAGCTACCATGTTGAAAAAACCTAACGTAATAACAGTGTAAGCTGTGAGCCTTCTGCCCCCGCTCCCCACACCTGGGGCTCAGACGCACAGGTCAGGAGTCAGATTCACACAAGGCTGATGAGAGGGTACAAAGGACATACATCATGCCTAGCAGAAGGTCTAGAGGTTAAACACCAAAATATTAACAGCAGTTATTTGTGGCTGTTGGAATTATGGTTTGATTTTTTTGTTTCCTTCTTTAACCATCCTTGCCTTTTTTGCAATTGACGGATATTGTTCATTACATTTTTTGACAGAAAAATAGATGAAATTATTAAACAATGCAAGCAAATCTATAAAAGTAAATCCTCCTTCCAAAATTTATCATCTAGCTTAGATCTCAGGATTTGACACATATACACACACACACACACACACGAAATTATCATCTAGCGATACCACTTGTTAACATTTTGGCCAACATCTTTTTCTCTAGCACATGTACACGTACGTGGCAGATTCTGTCCCCTATGATCTGCTCTACAAGTCAGAATACAAATGGTCATAACTCTTAATTCTTTTTTTTCCCCAGTATTTGCTCAAATCCACATACGCCACATTAGGAGAGCCTCCCTTAAATTCTTGCCAGCCACCAAAGTGTCTAAAAAATCTCAGGGGCTTTCTCATTCCAAAGGGCATAAATTTTTCTATTGATACCAGGAACTGTGGGACTTGGAAAATGTCATTAATCCAATATATGCTGTTCATTTCATTACCATGAGATGTCAGTGAGGACTGGTCCTGCACAGTTTGACAGGTGTGACTATTACACCAAGTGGTCCGTGTTCACCCCAGTCCTCACCTGTCCTGCAAGGGTATCTGGGCTTAAGCTCCCAAGTTAGAGTTTTCCCTTCCGCTGTCAACACTCTGCCTAGGATGACAGTTGTCCCAGGGTGTTTGGGTCTGAAGACACTGACTACAAAGAAAAACTATTATTGATTGGAAAAGGCCACATGCTGGGCTCAAACGAACCCTCTCTCTATTCTTAGGTGCTTGTGTTGAGTCCAAGTCACCACCCTGTCCTCAAGGTGATTTTATTTTGGAGGGTCTCCAAAATAATTCTTGTTTTTGTGTTTTTGAGAGAGAGAGAATGCGTGCTCACATGTGAGTGAGAAGGGGCTGCAGGAAAAGGAGAGAAAAAAATTTTTTTTAAGATTTTTTTATTTATTTGTGAGAGAGAGAATGAGAGATAGAGAGCATGAGAGGGAGGAGGGTCAGAGGGAGAAGCAGACTCCCCGCTGAGCAGGGAGCCCGATGCAGGACTCAATCCCGGGACTCCAGGATCATGACCCGAGCCGAAGGCAGTCGTTTAATAAACTGAGCCACCCAGGCACCCAGGAGAGAAAATCTTAAGCAGGCTCCATGCTCAGTGTGTGGGCTCAATCTCATGACCCTGAGATCATGACCTGAGCCAAAATCAAGGGTTGGATGCTTAACTGACTGAGCCACCCAGGTGCCCCACTTCCCTACTAATTCTACACCCAGCACTTTCCCTATTGCACTATCACACCAACTGGAGGACTACTGCTTATTTACATATGTATATGTCTTATTTCTAGCTAAAACTTTTTCATAAAGCAGACAGCATACATTATTTATCTCTGTCTAGTGGTAGGCTGGAGCAAACTCACATCTGCTCACAAGAGCCAATAGTTAAATTTTCAGAAATGTTGTAAGCTGATTGTTAAAACAGCCATTATCTAAAGTCAAATTATATAAATGTACAATTAAATATATTGACAGCAAACTTAGTAATACTCAAAACTCGTCACTTCCAAACTACCATATTTAAGAGTTATCTGTGTACTTGAGGTTCTTTACATCTATTGTATCTGTGTGTTGGAAACACTGTATAATTGTGTGCTACTGAGTATCTCTTCCCAACTTTGTGTTCAGTGATGTAATGTTGGTAGCTTGAAATCAGCCATAGTAGGTAGGGGTATTTGCACTATGAAAATCAACAAACACTGGTGGTTTAACCTTTACTGGCTTGCCACTGATGTCTGTATTCTCAGCAGCTAGAATATCATGATGCCCAATAAATGGTGGATGGATGGGTGGATGGATGGATGGATGCATGAAGAGATCGATGGGTGGGTGGATGTTTGGGTGGGTGGGTGGGTGGATGGATGGATGGATGGATGGATGGATGGATGGATGGATGGGTGGATGACTAGATGGGTGGGTGGATGGATGGGTGGGTGGGTGGATGGATGGGTGGATGGATGGATGGATGGATGGGTGGATGGATGGGTGGGTGGATGGATGACTAGATGGATGGATGGGTGGGTGGGTGGATGGATGAATAGATGGATAGTGGATGGATGAAGAGTTGGATGGATGGACGGATGGGTGGATGGGTGGGTGCATGGATGGAAGAATGATAAGACAGAATAATGGAAGAGGGGAGAGTAGTAGAGGCTTGGAGACAGGAATAATAGCCATGAGAGGATGTTGGCTAGATGGGGTATTTAGTATTCTGCCTTTACCCTACAGAACCTCCCTAGCCAACAACCTCAATTGTTCTATTTCCTCCTTTCATAGGTTTCTCATGTTGTATTCTTACATGTTGTGCAAAAGAGTGCAACATAATACAGAAAATGTGACCACCCTATTTCTGAATTGTATGTTGCTTCATCACATTTCAAAAGAGCCATAAATTTTGTATTCTGGTTCATTCCACTGGAGATAGTTGTGTAGCAATGCACACTGCAGAACACAGGAAGCCCCACGTTTACCATTCACTACATACAGATGCTGGCTCCAGAGGAAGGTAAGCAAGGGTGGAGTCCTTCTGTGGCAAGGTTTTCTTTACCACAAGTTCCGTTCCCATACACCATCTTATTCCAGTGAGTATACAGAAAAGGGAACTAAACATTACTACTAAAGCTGACTGTGTTCTTTGTACTTGGGCTCAGTGAAAATCATCCAAGGAGCCAGGTCTGAACTTCTTTTTCTCATCCAATCTTCCTAATGTCCCCTCCCGTGAAATTTCCCTTATCCCTCTTTTAAATGTTTCTCTTAAGAGTCTTTTATGTAGTTTTCTTTTAGTGCATTAAAAAGAGGAGAGAAATTAGGGAAAAAGAACTAGGAGCAGAAGCCTGGGACAAAGTGGTGGAGAAACATTATAGTTATAAACACCTTGCTTTGGAATTCCTTACTAAATCCTTTCAAGGGGATTCTTTGATGAAAGTCTTATCTATGTCAATAAAATTTGAAGCCCCCCCCTCCAGTAGTTGGCAGATAACATCTTGTCTGGACACCTATTCAATTGTAAATCTCATGGATTAGATGATTGATTTACATGAGAAAATTTATCTACTTGTCCCTGTCTCTCCAGGGCCTGGGGTCTGCCTACTTGGAAGACAACACAAATCCTTCCACACCTGAAAACCACTGGCAGGCCCTTTGTGTTAATGGTCTTCCCCCCAAAGTGGGAGGTGGGATAAATCTCATTATAGGTACAAAAGGTGCTCCCAAGCTCCTAACACCCCAGGACCACCCACAGTTCTCTTGGGTTACATTCTCCTACTTCTGTGCTGATAGGAACCTTCTACAGCCTCTGATCACTGAGGAGTTGAGAGACCACCACAGGGACTCAGTTACTCAACTCATTTAGAAAATGTCTATGGAGCACTGGTTCCCATCAGACCTGAAACTTCAAACAGAGCTCAATGTGGAGTAGGACAGACTGGCTGAAAAAATTATAACATATGACCTAGATCCTGCAGCTTCGAGTTGTATGCCTGGACTGTTCAGGGAGACGGCCGCATTCACAGAAAATAAGAGATTTGAAAGATCAGCCCCAGCGGGGCAAACCCTCCTCACCCAGCCCTGTCCCCTTTGCCCATTAGATATCTGAATGTTGGGGCTTTTTTTTTTTAACGTGGATACATTTTCTTTCATGTATATGGCGCTCTTCAGTCATCCATTTAAGAACCTCCCTGGCACGAGTTTTCACAATGTTGGCTCAGCTGCTCTTGCAAAGCATTTGGCTTGCCCCAGCGACTCAGCCACGTCGCTGCCTCTTCACCTGGTTTCTTGACCCTTAATCTCCCCATCAGAAAAGTGAGGACAGTCACACTGAACTTCCTTTCTTACCTCAGAAAGAACTCCAAGGAATGACTGACACACATTCCCAAATTTCTGAGGAGAAATAGGCCTTTGTTGGGATTAGTATTATCGTGAAGTAAACCATGAGATCCTAGGCGTGTGCAAGAGCCAATGCAGGGCCCAAATTCTCCTGAGGCTGAGGAGAGAGGAGTGGAGGGGGGCAAGAGAAAGAATCTTGCTTTGAAGATCAGTATCACCAAGTCTCCCCCCTCATAGAGTTATCTGGTCAAAACAGGGACTGAACAGAATCATTACCATCAGGTAATATCTATAATCAATAATGGTTATTTCTGCAAAACTTTTTACTAGGTGCTATTCGGTGACAGAAGGGCCAGCAGGTGCTATTCCAATAACTTCGGGGGCTCTGCTTGCCACCCTGTTCCACCCCAGTACAGGGACATTTCTACTCTTCTATAAATAACCACCTAACCACATGGGTGTGACCGGAAGCTGGGTGTGTTTACAGGTTTTAAAGGAGGTCACATGTCGGTTGAGGAGTGAGGACAGAGCCTAACCTGCCCCTTCCCCTCCAGGGTCCCTCCATCCCACCCACACACGACATTGGACGCCTCCCCTTTTTTGTACTTTGTTAAAACACTGGATGCAATTTTGTAAGAAAATAACTCCTTTAAAAAAAAAAAAAAAGATTTATTTATTTGAAAGAGAGAGAGCAATGAGAGGGGGAGGGTCAGAGGGAGAAGCAGACTCCCAGCGGAGTAGGGAGCCTGATGCAGGACTCAATCCCAGGACTCCAGGATCATGACCTGAGCCGAAGGCAGTCCCTTAACCACCTGAGCCACTGAGGCACCCTGGAAAGTAACTCATCTATTGTTCTGACCTATCTCCAGCAGCAGCCCCTTCTGTGGGGTGGGCCCATGCACCTCAGAGCTTAACCTGAGGGAAAAGGGGGAAATCCCGCCCTCCTGAATTCTTGCTACCCGGCTTCTGATGTCTGGGGGCCTTTCAGCTCAGGGGGTTAGTGAAACTCCTGCCCTATCACCACCATGGGTTTCCATGATATTGGAAGATGGGAAATCGCCCTTTATAGTGCATTTGGCTTCTGGCAAGTCCCCCCAGAAGAGGCCCACGCACTCACCTTCACTGCCCCCTGCCCCTTTTCCTCCAAATTTGCTTGTTTATTTACAGGCAGAGCTGAGAGCCCCCACCGGCCAGAGCCAAGCATTCCACAAAATGTGACCCTCTAGGTAGCCTGAGAAACACTGAGACCCTTCCAGGCGGAGGGACAGCCCCGCACTCCTCCTGCACCCTACACCCGAATGCTGGACCTGTGGGGATTAGGGTTTACAACGCGGGTGCCTCGGGAAAATGGGACAAGTCTCTCAAATCCACGGTAGAAACAACTTTGAAAGCCTTCAGCCTCAGGACAGTTTCACGAGGTTTGAGTTTTGGTTTTGTGCTGCTTGTTTTTTGGAGGCCTGGCTGCTTTCTGCTCACCTCCACCTCGAGCTGCAGGGCGTTTTTCTTCTTGCTTTTTTCCCCCTCCTGCCCGGGCCCCAGCACACTCTTTGGTCTACACCCTTGTTTATAAGTCGTGGTTTCCCTGGTTCGGCTGGGCTTGCGGTCTCAGAGAGGATGGGTGGCCCTCCACCGTGAGCTCTCGCACCAGGGCGAGTTCTAGGAAAGGAAAAGAAAGGTCTGGTTTTGAGGAGGTAAGGCGGAGGGCCTGACGCAGGGTGAGGAGATGAAACATAGATTGTTTTCACGTTCTCAGCTGACAGATCAGAGCAGGGACCAGACAGAGCAGAGGGGAGGGCAACCCCAGGTCTCAAAGTCAAGACCTACTGCTGATAACAAAGCTTCTCCACTGGCAACCTGACCTCACACTTAAAGGGGGAAATTTTTTTTTTTTGAAGTATGCAGACTGATTAATAAGTCCCAGCTCCCAGGCACAATCACTGGAGAGAGGAGGCTGAGCGCCTCCCTGCCCGCGTTTTGCGCACCTGCCGGGCCCTTGCGTTTAGAATCAAGGCAGCCCCTTCTTGGTTTTTCCTTCCTCTCTTCTCTCTTTCCTTCCTTCCTTCCTTCCTCCTTCCCTTCCCTTCCCTTCCCTTCCCTTCCCTTCCCTTCCCTTCCCTTCCCTTCCCTTCCCTTCCCTTCCCTTCCTTCCATTCCTTCCATTCCCTCCCCTCCCCCTCCTTCCCCTCTCCTCCAGCTAGTCTCCTCTTAGAGGGAAGAGAAGAAAAGGTAGTTCTTTTTTACACCCAGGGTCACAGGGCACATGGAACTAGAGAATCAGAGTTGGATCATCCTCTTTCTCCACCAGCTTGGTGGAGGGTTTGGGCCATTCCACTTCTGTAGCGGTAGAAGCTTAAATACCACTGTTAAATTAATGCTAGATGGGGAATACTGGGGAGGCAGAGTCAAAGAAAGATGGCATTTTACTCCATCCAGGGAATCCAGAGCTGGATTGGGCCCTAATTCAGTGCATAGAACACATGGCATTGCCCTTTTTTTTTAAATCTATGTATTTGTTTTCACTGATCCCCTTTACTGCGATTTATACTTCAAAACAAAACATGGAAAGAGGAAGGAGAGTACCAGGAAATGAAGGAGGAGTGGGAATTTCTTAGTCTAGAATTCTCCATTTGGTCCCTCTAAATGGACCATGCATGGAGGTCTTCCTCCTGCCCCACAAAGCAGGCTGGAAGCTCATCCAAGGTGGGCTGGGAACCTGGGGATGAAGACTTTCAGCATCTTAAGGGCTTGTTCAGGGCTCATCTCTGCCCTGGACACAATTTTCTGAATTTCTTGGAGGGCTGAAATTTCAAATCCATGAGTGTCTCTGGATAGTCTCCCATGGAACCTTAAAGCACAAACAAAGCAAACAATAAACACCCCTCCCCGCAAAAAAGAGGTGCAGTCTGGACATATTTTCCTTCCAAAAGTAAAATATTCTGCCCTTCCCTCATGCTTTTTCTTTTTCTCTCCTTCTGTTTGCAAACCCTCTTGCTCAACCCTACTACACCCCAACAGTGAAAACCAGAAACAGATAAGACTCTTAACTCATGCTCTAACTAAAATCCATTGTGCTTATTTTTTATCACACCTTCTTGAGGCATTGATGAAGGTGTTTTGCAGTGACTGGAACATCCCAACCACCAGAGCCAGCCCAGAAACGCCCTGATGTCAACGAAGTGCCTAGAAGACCACACCCCACATGGCCCCTTCCCTGCCCATGATGGTGCACTGAACACATACGGACCCCCAGCCGTGACTACGCACTCTGTGCCCTGCTCTCTTGCACATACACCCCCACACACACACACATGCACACACATAGACACACACTCACCCTCTCCCTGTAAGACTCTCGGTGTCCTCTTGCCAGCAGAGAAGCTGGTTATGAAGGCTTGAGCCAGCCAAAGCCCTCAGCTGCTCGCACTTGAGATTAATCTCTCCCGTTCTTTTTTCCAAACCCTCGTTGTTTGTTTTTTTTTTTAAGATTTTATTTATTTATTTGACAGAGAGACACAGCAAGAGAGGGAACACAAGCAGGGGGAGTGGAAGAGGGAGAAGCAGGCTTCCTGCCGAGCAGGGAGCTCGATGCGGGGCTTTATCCCAGGACCCTGGGATCACAATCTGAGCCAAAGGCAGACGCTTAACAACTGAGCCACCCAGGCACCCCCTGAGATCATGACCTGAGCTGAAGGCAGACGCTTAACCAACTGAACCATCCAGGTGCCCAAAACCCTCGTCTCTTGAGTTACTAGCTTCTCTCCCAATGAGTTTGTCTGAGTTTGTTCTGCAACAGTGTTGGCAAACCCAGCCAGGAGCTTTGCTTTCGATTTATCCAGCCCCCTTGGGATTCCCTGGGAGGGAACAGTTGGCCGGAGCACCGGGGCTCACCCATTCGTTTCCTGAGTTTGTGGCTGTGATGGATGGATTGCTAACACTTCCTTCTTTCCTCTTTGTTGTTGTTTTTTTGGGAGGTGGTGGGGGGAGTGTAGTCATTGAAAGATCTTTTGACCCAAATTATTTTTCTGTGCTCTGTAAAATCAAAGTCACGGAGACATACACATATCAAAAAGAAGCCATGGTGGGAAGAGTTTTCAAACACATTTGGCCCAAATCAGAACATAACAAATTTCAAATTCTTTCTTTTTTTGTTGCCATCCCCACAAAGAAGAAATTTTGAGGAGAAGAATAATAGGTCAGGAGATAAATGGGCCACAACCCGCAGAGCTAGTACTTGCAAAGGGATGGAGCTACCAGGCCTTCCCTCTGCGATGCCCAGCCGCCGTGGGCCCCCGGCTGCCATATGCTTTTCCAGGGTCCCCTGCTCCTGATCCCTGGCCTACAGGGCCTGCTGTGCTTCTGCCCTGCTTAACGTGGGGTCTGCACCAATGGTCTTTAACTGTCTAGGTCTTTGAAACCCAAAGTAAATTTTGGAAAACTATTTACCCTTGCATATCTAAAATTTTTTGTCATAAGTTTTAAAAGTTACAAAGGATATATAATATAAACAAATAAGTTATATATATATATACATACATACATATATCTCCATCATCCACATAAAAAAATAAATGATCCTATTCTTTGAGATTTGGAAATGTTTTACATTTTTTCTTTTTCTTGCTGAATTTGTATTTCCATTCTTTGACCCCCACCCCAGTGGAATTTTATCCTAATTGTTAAGGCAACTTCTCAGATAAATTGTCAGCATTTCATTTTATACCTGTCACAAGAGAAACACCCCTGGGAGAGCCACCGTAACTATTTGGTAACTAGTAAGACATTTAATAGGGGAAAGAAATGATATTTAGCTGATCATTAATATATTAGACTCTGTTTTCTAAGAATTTCTAGATGAGATCATTAGGCTCACTCTAAGACTGTAAGTTAGGCAGATAGGATCAATCAATATTTCAGATGGACTCTTATTTCATTAAAATCTATTAGAAAATTGATAGTATATTTTATTAGAAATGCTGGATACATCCCAGAAGGTGATGCTGATTCCATCACTCCATGAAGATTTATTTTGGCCCAAAAGTGGGACAATTTCCCTTCTTACAATATAATGTATTTTTATACCTGAAAGTCTTTTTCAATCATTCTATCACAACTCTCTGCCAGAAAAAAATATGCATATGTATGTATCATTTTCCCATGACTAAATGGTTTTAAGCATTAACATTTTGTCTGGATAGAGTTATTACAAATATTAGTAGTACAAAATTGATCATTACAACATATATATAGTATATATTGATAAGTAATGACTTCTAACATAAAATCAAAATTTTATGGGAAATGTATCTCTTATTGAGATGGGCAAAATTGCCTTTTTTTCAGTTAATTCATCTACCCATAGATGAATATTACTTTTTGCTGTAGTAAAACAGGAATTCATTATATATTCTTATGTTTTGTTTCCACAGGTGTAAGCACTTAGAAGCCAAGTTCACATAAAGAAAGAAATGAGAAGGGAGTTTGTTATAGCATTGTTGCCCAATTCTTTGTGTTAAATAATGCACAATTTTAATTGTTTTGTCACTTCTTTTACTATATTTTTATTTATTAATGTCTGGGGGTTATAACTAACATCTTAATGTATAACAATCTAGTTCAGGGTAATGCCGTCTTAATTTCAATAGTATATAAAAACTTTGCTCCTGTATAGTTCTACTTGTTCCCCCTCCTTTGTGCTGTTATTGTCATACAAATTACATCCATCAACACAGATTTGTAGTTATTGCTTTATGCAGTTGTCTTTTCAATAATGTGGGGGAAAGTTACAAACAAACAAAAACAAAAAAAATTAAGCCTTTTATATTTATCAGTGCAATGACCTTGGCCAGTGTTCTATATCTTTTCTCAAGGCTTCAAGTTATTGTCTAGTGTCCTTTCATTTCAGCCTGAGATGTTCCTTTCAGTATTTCTTATGAGGCAGGTCTAGGCTATATTTCTACCATAAATGAAATTCCTCAGCTTTTGCATATCTGAAAATACATCCATTTCTCCTTCATCCTTGAAGGATAGTGTTCCAGATATAGAATTCTTGGTTGACAATTTTTTTTTTCTTTCAGGACTTTAAATATGTTATCCTCTGTTTTCTGCCCTCTGTGGTTTCTAATGAGAAATCACCTGTTGGTCTTGTTGAGTCTCCCTTGTATGTGATGAGTCATTTCTTTCTGCTTTAAGACTCTCCCTTTGTTTTGGGCTTTTGACAGTTTGATTATAATGTATATAGATGTAGATATCTTTAAGCTTAGGTATGTGGAGTTTGTTGAGGTTTTTTTTTTATGTATAAATTAATGCTTTTCATCAAATCTGGGAACTTTTTGGCCACTACTTTTTCAAATATTCTTTCTGCTTCTTTTTCTCCCTCTTCTCATTCTGAAGGCCCTATTAAATATATATTGGCATGCTTGGTGGTGTCCCAAAGTTCTAGGAGACTCTGATCATTTTTCATTACTCTTGCTTCCTTCTCTTCCCCAATCAGGATAATTTCAGTTGACCTCCCATAAGTTTGCTGACTCTCGTCTACCTGGTCAAATCTGATATTGAGCATCTCCAGTGAATTTCTTATTTTAGCTATATTATACTTTTCATCTCCAGGAGTTCTAGTTGGTTCTTTATTTTATAATTTCTGTATTTCTTGTTAAACCCATTTCTATCACCTCCCACCCCCCACATCTGGTAGCCACCAATCTGTTCTCTGTATTTATGATCTTGTTTATTTGTTTGTTTAGATTCCACATATAAGAAAGATCATGTGGTTTTTGTCTTTCTCTGTCTGACTTATTTCTCTTAGCATGATGCCCTCAAGGTCCATCAATGTTGTCACAAATGGCAAGATTTCATTCTTTTTCATGACTAATATTCTATTTTAGATAGATAGATAGATAGACAGGTATAGATATGTCCTACAATTTATTTATCCATTCATCCATCAATGAACACTTTGATTATTTCCATGTCTTAGCTCTTGTGAATAATGCTACAATGAACATGGGGGTGTATCTATCTTTTCAAGTTAGTATTTTTGTTTTCTTCTGATAGCTTCTACCTTCTTGTCGATATTCTATATTATAGAGACATTGTTCTCATATTTAGTTTCCTTTAATTCTTTGAACATATTTTATTGATTGATTGATTTTTTAAAGATTTTATTTATTTGACAGAGAGAGATACAGCGAGAGAGGGAACACAAGCAGGGGTAGTGGGAGAGAGAGAAGCAGGCTTCCTGCAGAGCAGGGAGCCTGATGTGGGGCTCGATCCCAGGACGCTGGGATCATGACCTGAGCCGAAGGCAGACGCTTAATGACTGAGCCACCCAGGTGCCCCCTTTGAACATATTTTAAATAGATAATTTAAAGTCTCTGTCCCGGTAAGTCCAACATCTAGGCTTCTTCAGGGACAGTTTTTACTGACTGGCTTTGTTTTGTCTTGATTTCTGTGTGTGGGTCATAGTTTCTTCTTTGCAAGTCTCATAAACGTTTGCTAAAAACTGGACAATTTAAATAATGTTACGTGGGAACTCTGGAAATCAGATTCTCCCGCCTCCCTAGGGCTTTTACCACTGCCTTAGGCAGATTCAGTGTTTACCAGTTACCTCTGTTTTCGACAAGCAGGCCCAGGTTGAATAACTCTGAGTCAGGTTAAATAAAGACAGCCTTGCCAATCGGATCTTCCAGGAAACCAACAACCAGATCAAACATGGCATTTCTGGGATTGGGGTCTTGAAACTCCAACTGCATTCCCCAACCATTCCAATGACTGCCAGTTTATTTGCACTGTGGTTGCAGGCTCTTGGTTTTCAAGGCTACCACCAAGCTGGGGAAGAGGAGGTGGGGATAGCACAAATCACCATTTTTTCCAGTGCTCCTTTTTGCTTTTGCAGAAGAGATGGTTCCTGAAGATCCTTACTCCACCATCTTCTCTGATATCCCAGCTGATTCTCCCAGCTTTTTCTCAATCATATGCCAAAGATCTCATAATGACTTATCACCAAAAATTATGCTTATTCATCTATCAGTAACAACTCAATGAGATCCTCTTTCCATTCTTTGAAAATGGCTGGAAAACCTGTGATTTGCCAAAGGATTGAGTCCCGGTCATTTAATGTCATCTGTGTTTTAAATAACAGTACTGCATACTGTCCCTTGGGTTGGCACCCAATGATTTATGTACCACCAAGCAATCTCCCATCATAAGATTTAGGATGGGGAGAGGTATGTCTTGCTTTCAAAGTTCAGAAAGTCACACTTTCTCATCTGGCCTCCTTTTGGTGGAAGGAAATGCCCTTTTGGGTCTAGAGTCACAGTCTAGGAAGGAGCATTGTAACTCCCCCTAAAGCCTCCCCTAAATTTCCCAAAGACATGAAGGACTGGTTCTCTCTGCCCTCTGAGTTTCCTTTCCTGACCGCTTCTGCACCTTCCTACAGCTCCCGGGCCAAGAAGGTGGTCCTGAGCTTAGAAGGGGGGAGGAGGGGCGCACTGCACAGTGGTCCCTGGTAACTATTCGAAAGTGGGTTATAGGGGCACCTGGGTGGCTCAGTTGGTTAAGCGACTGCCTTCGGCTCAGGTCATGATCCTGGAGTCCCGGGATCGAGTCCCGCATCGGGCTCCCTGCTCGGCGGGGAGTCTGCTTCTCCCTCTGACCCTCCTCCCTCTCATGCTCTCTGTCTCTCATTGTCTCTCTCGCAAATAAATAAATAAAATCTTAAAAAAGAAAAAATTTTAAAAAAAAGAAAGTGGGTTATAGAGCCACAGAGAAGGATTCCTGTCTCGATTCATGTCATCAAAACTGTAGGAGGTAGGTGTTATTATCAGTGGAGTAATGGGGTTTCTATACTGGAGAGGCTTTGGAATTACATCCTGGGTGAGACAGAGGGTACAGGCCAGCGACTGAGTCTTGAAGTTGTGCTTGTATAGTATTATACAAGGTACTGTTTGTATAGTTGTGTTTGTATAGTATAGACGAAGTATTGATAAAGATTGTGTTTTAATTTGGGGCAGCTTGAGGAGAGAGGGCTGAACTCTGGATTATTATTTTGCAGAGTCATATTCAATAACTTCAGGCAAAGAGCTGGTGTGGCAAAGCCAGGATCAAAATTCAGTTCTGTCAAATCCCAGAACCAGTGCCTTTTATGCCATTTTATAAAGTCACTAGTTGTGGGTTAACCACTCCCAGCAGTCAGACCCTTAGCCAAGGGCTATTTCTTACAAACCATACCCAGTGTGAGTCTTGCCATAGAGACCATTTTTGCTGGGCTCTCCTCCCTCCTTCCAGAGCAGAGTGAGCAGATGCATTCACTGGGCAATTATCCTCATTGTCTTCAGTCCTACTGGAGAGAACCATCCAGGGCTTTGGTCAGCCTGTTCTGCATCCTTCCCCAGCACCTGCCACAAACGTATTCCTTCAACTGAGAGATACACCTAGAACTGGAGTATGCCTGCAGGAAGGCTTCCAAAGCCTCTGTGCTGTCATCCCACAAGGTGGGATCTCCTCTTGGCAACCTGAAAACAAGAATGTCATTAAAAACCGTGTTCCTTGAGTCTCAGCTCCTTGGTCGTGGCATTCCGCCATTAGACACATTTTAAGTGCATTTTTACAGGCCAAGGTACCCAAAGAGAAGATTATTTCTGGCTTTGTGGGTTTTTTTTTTTCCCCTTCTTTTTCTTTCTTGATTCCAACCACTCCTCGGTTTCAATTCCTCTCTCCTACTTGGTTCTCCTTTCTGTTTCTGGACACTTTACCCCTAATTATTTCAGATTCTTTTCCCTGCTCTGAAGTGTTTGTATCTGAAAATCAGAAACACTTTCTAGAGGGACTGGGAAATTCTCCAGAAGTGGAGACAGAGAAGGGATTGTGAAGCTCATCCACTATTGGAATGAAAGCCCATATTGGATGATGACATTTTCCCACTAGTATGGCTTCCTCCTTTAAGCACTTCACAGATGGAAGTTTCTTTTTCAAAAGAGCAAGCCTTGCAAAAAATGTTTAAAATTAATAAATAAACAGTTCATCATTCTAAATTTTCATGCCACATGTTGATGTTTATATGTTCAGCACAATGCATGCACACTTACACATTTACTTAAATGTTTCCCACTGGACCTGAAATATACTAGACATTTATGATTATTTTTCAAAGGGATAGATGGATAAATGACTGACTGAATGAATGAATGAATGACCACAGGAGCCGGTGAGTGAAGTTCCTCAAAGCAAGGACGAGGATTCACATGTCTTTGAAATTTGAACCCCTAGGGATAGCACAAAGTGGGTACCAGCTGTTTAGGGTAGTATAAAAGCTTTGCCAAGTTCCCGCGCCTTTGACCTTGATGAGATTCTGTTGTTACACTTAGCCCAGGTTGTCACAAACAGTCTTTGCAATGAAAGAGTTGGCTCATACTGGCTCACCTTACTTTTGTTCTCTACCCCAAATCTGGTTATCAGAGCTGTTTGCCTCAGTCCCTGAAAAAGCAAGGTCCTTTGGTTGTCATTCCAGACTCACGTCTTCCGAGTTAGTCGAACTACTCCCTGTAACCTACAGCCCTTTAATTCCCCCTCACTGACTGCCTAGCTGTGCACATTGAGCTTCCTGAGCCTTGGTCTTTCTATTCTAGTACAGATTTGAAGAGGCTCAGAATAGGCCACCCAAAAATATGCCACATTGGCATTAGGATTATTTTTAGCTGACGGCAATTGAGAAATAGAAGACACAGGAGAACTCTCTGCCCTCTCCCTTCCTGCCTAAAAGCAGGGCAGGCAGTCCCCTTTGCAAAGGTCTGCTCTCTCCCACCGGGGCGAGAAGAATGACTCTTCATCACTGAAGACCACTTTTATCACTGGAGACAGATGAGCGCGCAAACAGACGTTATTAAACAGCCCTTATTGATCACTCACATCCTAGCCTCCTCCCCCAACTTTACCACCTCTAGGAGCCCAGACCTTCTCCTTTTCCTTTGTCTAGCCACTGATCCACAGCTTATTGCTCTTCATTAAAATGATATATAGACTGAGTCAACCACTTCTCTGGGATTTCGACTTCTTTTCCGTGAAGCCCCTCTGCATATAGAAATATTAATACAATTTCTATGCCCTTTCTCCTGTTAACCTGTCTTGTGTCAGTTTAATTCACAGGTCCCAGTTAAAGACCTAAAAGGATAGAGGAAAGGGTTTTTTTTTCCTCCCCTATAGATTCTAGGGTGAATTCTCCAGTGAAAGTTTTGCCCTCTTGTATTCGATTCACACTAGAGCTTTTGGCCATTCGTTTAGTCACTGTTACTCATTTTAAAAAATGCAAATTGATCAATGACTTTCTTCCTAGTAATATCCTAGGAGTTTGAAGATACAAAGTTTAAGAGGAAAGAGGCCCTGCCCTTACGGAGGGAAGGGCAGGGGTGAATAGGTACATAAATAAATAGGTGGACCAAGGGAGTAGGATAAGCATTTCCACCTGGAGATATAAGAGAAGCTTCATGGAGGTGGTAGCCCTTAAACCAAGCTCTGGAAGATGAGTGGATGTGTCCCAAGTTGAGAGGACAAACAGGTGGCAAGGAGCCACATCAGGAAAGGTTTGGAGTATCCACAGCTGGGGAGCTGCAAATGGCTCAGCCATCCCTTATGTTTTCCACATATGCGAGACCGTGTAATGTGGTCAGTGAGGGTAAAGCTGGGGCTTAAGTCAGATCTTGGCTCCACCACAGGATGTATAACCTTAGCTGGGTCATTTTACTTCTTGGGCCTAGAAGTAAAATGAAGATAATAATACCAATTTCACAGGGTTGGTGTGAGAATTAAGTGAATCAAGGGACTTAGAACTATTCCTGGCATTATTTAAGTGTTAGCTATTAATTATATATTTTCTCCATTTTGCCAATTTTTGGCATTTATATAAACAGAATCATACTATTTATATTTTTTGAGATTTTTTTAGTCAACACTTTTTCCTTTTTTTTTTTAATATTGTTTATTGAGGGGGCAGAGAGAGAAAGGGAGGAGGAGAGAATCTCAAGCAGACTCCCCACTGAGCACAGAGCCTGACACAGAGCTTGATCCCAGGGCCCTGAGGTCATGACCTGAGCCAAAACGAAGAGTCAGATGCTTGACTGACTGAGCCACCCAGGTGCCCCAACACTGCTTTTCAAATTTACTCATATTTTTAGTTGCCTCTGTATTTCATTAGTTTTCCGGCTTAGCTAACACATCATGCGTATACGCCTTATCTCTGTAGAGTGAGTGTGAATTTTGGAGAGCAGGGACCATATTTTCTATATTCCTTGCTTTCAAAGTGTTCTCAGTGGCATTAGGTGTTTGTTCTTGGAGACTGTTAGCTGTTTTTAGAATATCTAATTGGAGAAGACAAGACCGAGGTGAACTTACCGAGGGTTGTTGAGATTTTGTACTGAGCATGGTGACTGCTCATTCCCTACCCCCACTGACGCTTGGATCAGAGAAATGGCCCCACGCTGCCCTGTGAGAGATTTAAGCTGGATAATTATGACTGGCTGTGTTTAGTGTGCCCTGTGCTATGTCAGTTCCTCTACATGAATTATCCTATTTAATCCTCAGAACAAGCCCAATGAGGAAGTGTATTGGTTTGCTAAGGCTACCGTAACAAAGGACCCCAAACTGGGGGCCTTTGATAACTAAAATTTGTTGTCTCATAGTTCGGGAGGATAGAAGCCTAAGATCAAGGTGTTGGCAAGGTTGGTTCCTTCCGGACAAGGTGAGGGGAATCTGTTCCATGCATCTTGCATAGGTTTTGGGGGTTTCCTGGCCATCTTTGGCATCCCTTGGCTTGTAGATCTCTGCCTTCATCTTCACATGGTGTTCTCTTTGTGTGCATGATTCTGTGCAAATCCCCCTTTTTTATAAGGACAATTCATATTGGAATTAAGGGCCCACCCTATTCAAGTATGACCTCATCTTCACCAATTACACCTGCAATGACCCTAGTTCCAAACAAGGTCACTGTCTGAGGTGCTGGGGTTAGGACCTCAACATATGAATTGCGGTGGGATTGGGGGAGCACAATTAAGCCCATAACAGGAAAATATAGAAAATAGGCCTGGAGAGACCATGCTAAGTTGCTGATGAAGAAAGGCTGGGGGGCCCAGGATTAACATGGTAACCTGGTGGCTCTGAGATGGGAGGAGATGGAAGTGGTACAGATCCCAGGAGTCACTGGGATGTTGTGGTGACCCAGATCCTCTGCAGCGCCGCCTCCCAAAGCTGTTCTGACAACGAGAAGTACAGGGTGAGCCCTGGAGCTAGTCCAGTTGGCCACTCGCCAGCTATGTGTTCTTAGGAAAGTTATTTAAGCTCTCAGAGTCCCATTGCTTCATCTGTGAAGGAACAGCATCCCCATCATGGGACTGCAAAGAGTAAGGGGCGCGGGGATGATGGGTAAAAAATGTAGTAATGGTCAAAACTGACACCCTCCCTTCCTCCCATCCAGTGTGAACCCAGATATCCTGCATTTGGGTCCATTGTGTGTGTGTGATAAAAACAAATAACATAAATTTACCCTCCTAACAATTTTTAAGCCCCGTTGACTATATGTGCATTGTTGTGCAACCGATCTCTGGAACTTTCTCATTTTGCATGACGGAGACCCTACACCCATCAAACAACAGCCCCCATTCCCCTCTCCCCCTGGCCCCTGGCAACCACATTCTTTTGTTTCTATGAATCTGAAGACTTTAGATGCATCATAAGGGGAGTCATGTCATATTTGTCTTTTTGTGATTGGCTTATTTCATTTAGCATCATGTCCTCAGGGTTCATCCACGTGTGACAGGACTTCTTTCTTCTATAAGGTTGAATAATATTTAGGGATGGATTATTGGATGGATTATGGATGGGTCCGTTACTGAATGGATCAAGAAGGTGAGAGATATATATGGACATTTAGCTTGCTACCACATCTTGACTCTTGTGGATAATCCTGCACTGAACATGGCAGAGCAGGTATCAATTCAAGATAAGATCCTGTTTTCAATCCTTCTGGATATATACCCAGAATTGGGATTGATGGATCATGTGGCATCTGTTTTCAATTTTTAATTTTTTGAAGAATCTCCATACTGTTCTGTGGTGGCTGCACCATCTTACGATTCAGATCCATTTTTATTAATTTTAAGTCATTAAGTACAACTCTTGACCAGAAAAGTCATTTGAGTGGGAATCGGGGTGGGGGGTGGTGGTAGAAGGGTCAGGAAGGAGGGAAACGAAGGAGAGCTAGAGAAGGCGTCCGCCCCAGCTGTCTGCCTCTCGGTATTTCTAAGTGGAGGAGAGGCACTATTGGCCTTTGGGGCTGGACAGTTCTTCTCTTGAGCCACTGTCCCATGCATTGCAGGAAGGTTACCAAGGCATTAAATACCAGTAATACCCCCAGTCATTGTGCAACCCCAAACATTCACATATGTCCAAACTCTGCCCTAGGGACGGTCCCAGCCCTGGTTGACGGGGATTGGAGGTTCCAGCAGCCCCTGAGCTGCATGCTGTTTTTGGGAACCCCACAGCAACCAGAGCAGGGATAAGCCCATTGCTGGTGCCCAAGTAGCCCTTCGTGAACCAACGGACTCTAGAATTCCTCTGTTAGCTAGCGTGCAGTGGGGCGGTACTCATCAGAGGGCTGAAAGCTATCAGGGAAAGTGGGGAGGCGGGGGGGAAGCGGGGAAGGAATGTGTTTTCTTTTGCAGAAAGAGTAGTCCTCAGCATTGAGACACCCAGCTAGGTGTTTCACCTGATAGTCCCTCCTGTGAGCCGGTTTGAGCGGGTTTGGAGCTGAGGACCTGTGCAGAAGGAGTCCCCCTCCCCCGAGTTGTCCTGAAGTTACTTTTAGCTCATTATAATATGAAGATCTCCTCCTATGGGCTGGGTTTCCTGCCATTTTTTGAACATGGGGTGTACGCAATAGCACGTTGACACGCTAGACTTGTACAACTGAGCCAAAGTGCCTAAGTAATAGAATATGTGTGAGTTCCCCAATGTATATGTAAGCTCCCTACCCCCACCCCCTAATACACTGAATAAAAGCTTCCCGTGCTAGCCCCAGGGGGAGATGGTGCTTTGAGAGCTAGGTCCCTCTCTTCTTACTTGTAACAAGTAATAAAAAGTTCTTTGCTTCGGGGCGCCTGGGTGGCTCAGTCGTTAAGCGTCTGCCTTCGGCTCAGGTCATGATCCCAGGGTTCTGGGATCGAGCCCCGCATCGGGCTCCCTGCTCCGCAGGAAGTCTGCTTCTCCCTCTCCCACTCCTCCTGCTTGTGTTCCCTCTCTCACTGTCTCTCTATCTGTCAGATAAATAAATAAAATCTTTAAAAAAAAAAAAAGTTCTTTGCTTCTTACACTTACTTGGGTTGTATTCAATTTAATGCACCCCAAGTGACAAACCCCTTGAGTTTGGTTACACTTTCTCATGGCTGGACTTTTGCAGCCCCACTTTCCTTACTCTCCCCTGGGAGAAGCTGGTGTAATGTGAAGGGTGCAGTTGATAGAGGAGGAGACAGATTCTGAGCTTGCAGAGTGCCAGTCTCTCCGAAAGCACTCAGTAAGACGATGAGAAACCACTACACACCTATTAGAATGGCCAAAATCTAGAACGCTGTGAATACCAAATGCTGGTGAGGATATGGAATGACAGGAATGCTCATTCATGGCTGGTGGGAATGCAAATGGTGCAGCCACTTTGGAAGACAGTTTGGCAGCTTCCTACAAAACTTAACATATTCTTATCATACCAACCAGCAGTTGTGCTTCTTGGTATTTACCCAAAGGAGTTGAAAACTTATGTCCACACCAGTGCCTGCACATGGATGTTGCTGACAGCTTCATTTGTAATTGCCAAAACTGGAAGCAATCAAGACATCCTTCCGGAGAGGAATGGATGAAGAACCCATGGTCCATATGGACGGTGGAATATTATTCAGTGCTAAAAAGAAATGACCTCACAGGCCATGAAAAGACGTGGAAGAAATTTAAATGTGTATTACTAAGTGAAAGAATCCAACCTGAAAAGTCTATATTCTGTATGATTCCAACTATATGACATCCTGGAAAAAGCAAAACTATGGAGACAGTTAAAAGAGATGAGCAGTTGCCGGGAGGTGGGTGGGAGGGGTGGATGAAGAAGAGAGCACAGAGGGTTTTTAGGGTACTGAAACTACTTTTTATGATACTGTAATGGTGGATACATGTCATTAAACATTTGTCAAAATCCATGGAGTATACAACACCAAGAGCGAACCCTAAGGTGAACTGTGAACTCTGAGTGATTACGATGTGCCGGCGTAGGCTCGGCAGTTGGAACAAAGACACCTCTCTGATGATGGATGCTGGGGATGGGGATGCGGCTGGCGCTAACGGGGACAGTTGCACCTGTGTATGGGCAGGGAGTAGATAGGAAAACCCTTACTTCCTCTCCATTTTGCTGTGAACCTAAAACCGCTCTAAAAAATAAAGCCAATGAATGAAAAATATATTTTTAGGGGCAGCTGGGTGGCTCAGTCAGTGAGGCGTCTGCCTTCGGCTCAGGTCATGATCCCGGGGTCCTGGGACCGAGCCCCATGTCGGGCTCCCTGCTCAGCGGGGAGTCTGCTTCTCCTTCTGCCCCTCACCCTGCTCTCGTGAGCTCTCTCACTCTCTCTCTCTCAAATAAATAAAAATCTAAATCTATCTATCATCTATCATCTATATTTTTTTAAACCCTACTCAGTAAATAGTTGCCAGAAGTCAACCCTGGGGGCTAACAACTCCTCGCCATTATCTCTATTTGCTTTTTCTGAGCTTCTGACCACCTGTGAGGTCTTTACGACACAACAGAGAGCTCTGGAGCCTCACACGAAGTTGCAGTATCACTCAGACACTGGTGTTTGAGCCCCATAGGGAACTTAGCTCTGGGTAGTTCCTATGGGGACCCGCCCAGTGCTCCTGTGAAGGCTCCCTAGTTGGTGACTCCTCCCTCTCTGGGAGGAGTTGCCTTTGGCGTCGGTTTTCTTCTATGTTAGTGATGGTCTGAAGACCCAGACGGAGTCGATACTGTGAAATGGAAGTGGTTTGACCCAAACAAGTTACCTACTGCTTGGCCATAGATCAACTGAGCCAATAAGAACCTACACGTGCGCTGAACTCAGTTTAAACACTTGTAAAGTTTCTCCTTCTCAAAGGCAAGAGGTTTGCAAAAAGAAAGAGGGCAGCTATGACCGAGTGAACGAGAAGCTTGGTCCCCCCAAATGCCTCTTCGGTGTGGCATAGTGGCTAGCTGTGCTCTGGGAGAAATTGTCATGGACGCAAAAGCAGGATAGATGTGAACAGCCCCCTCTCTTACAACGCTACCCATTGTGTTCAAATTCCTAAGAAAGTTAAAAGCCTGCCTTTCTCTTTAAGAAAAACTGAAAGTTGTAGCTTTGAAAGAATTCATTGCACTCAGACTGTGCAATGGTGGTGTCTGTGTTCAGGTTGAACCGGATCTGCAGCCCCCCTTCTCCCCAAAATTCTTCTCAGGGGCGAGAATTACCCCACGTGGAATGCACTCGGAAAGGCTCAGGGAGCCTATTCATATGAATGAAGCTGCCTTCCAAGGGCAGAGGCAGAGGCGGAAGCTGCCTCCCTGAGGGCTTTCGCAACCTGCAGCAGGGGAGACGAAATCGCCCCGGGCGGGGAGCCCTGTTGTCAGTGCGGACGGTCGGTGTGCCTGCTGCGCTCCTGCTGTCGCCGGCTGATTGCCCTCTCCAAGATGCAGTATCTGGACCCCGAGGAGCTCCTGGGCGAGGAAGAGGATGATATTTTTGGTGAAGGTAAATGTCTTTCTGGCAGGACCCATTCTGGTCTGCTTTGCTTAGCTTTGAAACTTTTGCCCAGCTGGGGTATTTTGAAAGCATCCTGGTGGTTGTGGGTATCCATCTAGGCACCAACGAATACAAGGCAAAGCAGGACGCGAGGGAGTTGACTGGTTCCTCCAAATATCTTTTTTTTTTTTTTTAAGTCATGACTAGATAAATGTTTAGGGTAGGAAATGAGCACTCAGTTATTCCCCGTCCTTCTGTGCTCTCTTGCCTAACACGTTAAGGGAAGCCTGTCGTGGTGCTTTGCATACCGCTGAGCTGCTGGGGGAGCAGTTGGACAGATGGACCATGGATGCTTCCCCATGGCACCATATTGCTTTCATCTGCACCAGCTGCCTCTCCTCCGTCTCCCTTTCCCTTTGAATCTTTTTCTCTTCCTCAGATGTATTTGGCACCCAACTGTCCACGCCCTCCTCCTTTTCTTCCAGCTGGGATGCTAGCTTCTGATACTCACTGGCACCATGTAGTTTTCCCTTCTTATTTTGCAGTTCTTCCACAAGCAGACCTGTGGGGTGGGGTTTGGCTATACAGGTTATAATTTTCAGTGGCTAATTTCGTAACCTGCAGATGTCTTGTCCAAGTGCTGCCAATGAGATGGAGCTTTTCTAGAACTTGAAATTGTCTAAATAAATGGTAATCTGGGCTCAGGGATCTCATCACTTGGGTTGATTTCCGTAAGAAACCATAGCTAGTTTTTGAAAACTCTATCAAGTAATTTTTTTTTAATGAGCACTAGTAAAATTTTGAGTGACTACTCAAGTAATACAAATCCACTGAAGAAAAATTACAGAGTATACATAGTAAGACTCCTTTGCAACCTACTCATCTAGGGTGTAACCACTACCAGTGTTTCCATGTCTTTCCATTATTTTGTTCTGACCTCAGAAATATTTAAAATCATAATGTGAAGTTTTATCATAACCAAAATCAGGTTGAAGAATACCTACACCAGCTTGCTTGGTGTTTGCCAACTTCTCAATCCGTTGCTTTACCTTGATGACAGGTATTTAGGGCCTCTTGAAATTTGACCTTAGATATTCACTCCCTGCAGGACTTAAAAAATGCTTACAGCTAGGAAGATTAGCCTAGATTGGACAATGCTGATTTTTCACCCAACCCACAAAACCCCCAGACCACATTTCTTTTCCCCAAAGCGATTCTTCGTGTGTCTGACTATGGTGCTAAAGAGCGCCATCTATAGTCCGATGCGCCACACTACGGTTTATGTGTGGCCCCACCCTGAGGGAGAGTTAAGACCTCAGCAAAGCAGGCTTGATGAACCTGTAGGATCTCTCCCATGAGCATTCCTGATGATTAAGGTGATTATTTCAACCTCAACAGGCATGGGTAAGACTCAAGTAGGGAGTCGGACAAGATGCAGATTCAAAATCTCATGTGCCTCGAACTCCTTTTGTGACTTATGCAAGTTACGTAACTCGCTACGCTAACCTTGTTTTCTCAGTGCTGTTGGGTCGTACAGATCATCTTCACAATAGATTCGTAATATTTGCATTGCGCTTCACATGTGATATGCTTTACACTTTCTGGACTGAATTTCTCATGGAACATAATCTCCAAAGATGAGCGAAAGAATCCTTGTAAGTCCAACATCCAGTGTATTTTTATTTGGTTCTCTGAGTTCTGGCTCATGTTTGCCTATTTCTGCGAGAGCTTGGCCAGCTGGTGCTTCATTTAAGCAAGTTCTGCTGGGGGTGGCAGTCAAGAGTCTCAGCAGTGGGGTTAACACTGCCCGGGCTTTGCCCCTAAATCACTCTGTGACCGTGAGCAGGTTACTTCATTGCTGTGTGCCTCAGTTTACTCACTTATAAAATGGAGTAACAACCTCACAGGCGGTGGGCTGATTAAATGTTGTTGCAGGGAAGGGCTTAGAATAGTGCCTACCACATAGTAAGTGCTCAATAAATACCAGTTCCTACTATGGAATAGGAGGTGAAGCCCAAGAGCTTTTTCACATGTTGGCGTAACCTAATGGATTCAAAATAAGACTGATTTACAGACCTTCAGCTTCATAAACCACCGTTCAGAGGTATGAGATGGCGAACATTCATCCGACAAGTTACTGGCAGCTGGATCCGAGCGCTGACCCTGACGTCGTGTGGGTGTAGGGTCCTGGGCAAGTCATGTCCTCTCTTTGAGCCTCGCCTTCATCTAAAACAAGAGGGGTGATTACACATTCTGTAAGATTTCATTTAAAGAATTCCAGCATTCTATTACTTAATCTTTTCTGCACGGTGACATGCATTTACCTACAGGGATTCAGCTTGCTCTATGTTTCATCTGCTTTCGGCTCACTTAACAGGCCTAGGAAAGCAGAAAGCTTTTGGTTCTGATATAATGGGAGGAAAATGCCCAGGAGCTTGTTACTAAGGCAACCATATTTCCTCACAATGGACACATTTTTAAAGAACCCTTTCCCCCTAAAGGAATACAGATGTAGAATTTAGGTCCATTTGCTTACAAGTATATGTAAATTCATTTAGGTTTATGGACCACATAGAGATCTGGGAAGAAAAAAAATGAGTCATGCTCACAATATTTTTTTAACTGCCTTTCTGAGATCCTGTTTGCTTCAGCTATTGTTTTCTGTGGTTAAAGAAAATGTTATGGTTCACAGAATTAAGAAGCAGTGATGTGTCCCTCCATTCTTGTACTAGGGGAGAGTTGCAAATGGTTAGTGAGACAGACAGAAGCAGCGATCCACTTACCCTCCAGAAGTCCCGATATTTATTCTCCCTCTTTTCCATCCTCTCTCTCTCTCTCACACACACACACAGAGCGCCTCAGGTTTGCTTTCCAAATAACCCCAACATCATCATGCCACTCAGAACACGGTTGCTATCAGGTAGACTTTATTCTTCCTCGGGAGAATGATCAATTTGATTACCAAGGTATGGAAAGATCAGTCATTGGAAGGAGACGCTTTTTTCCCATCGTTATTTCAAACGTATCAAATTAAAGGGCTTTCATGTTTTATCACTGTGCCTTCTTGACAGCTAGGCTGGTGTATGTGAGTAGAGGTAGCTGGATGGACAATTATAGTAATGATAAGTATAGCAATTCTGGTGGTGATCAGAATAATAAGAGAAAACTGTGTCGTGCGCACTGGAGGCCCCCAGCCAGCTTCCGGGAACAGAGCAGAGTCCGTGGGAGGGAACGGTTCCCCCGGTGGCGGTCGGTCTCTGGTTCTGCAGCCGAAATGACTCCTTGGCACCCATTAAAGCTGCTTCTTTCCTCAAAGCCACAAGTCACTGCCCCGTTTTTGGCCCCGCTCAGTGCTCTCTTGTCAAGTGCAACGGTTAGAATAATAACACACCTCGAGTTCACAGTTATGAGTGCAAAGTATTTCTCGGGCTCCTATATTCCCTGGACACTCATGAGCCTTGTAAGACCTTGCTTCCAGAAAGGCCACAGGAAACAGCAAAGTTTTTGCAGGACCTTCGAAGGTTCTCCGGGCCTGGTACAATGCAGCAGGGCTTGAGAATACTTCTGTCCTGGGTCCCTGGTAAACCTCCCCAGAGGAGGAGAACCCTCCAGGATGAGGATGAACGGGCCACAGGGAAAACATTCAACCAGTAGCTGTTTGTTGCTCTTGGACAGACCAGCAGATACTTAGGAAAAAATACCACTCGCTTTGAACCAAACCTCTCTCATTTCCCCAGGCTAAGTAAATTAGCACGTTTTCCCATTCAAAAGGAATTTCAGTTTAGAGAGAACAAGAAAACTGCAAAAGATTTATGAAAGAAAAAAAAAAGAGAACTGTAAGTAGAAGTGATGCTCACTTTCTGTCTCTACTGCTTATGAAGCCAAGGAAGAGATTTTTTAATAGGGAAACAATTATGCTGTCTACTCGAATCTGGTGTATTTTGATGTTGTTTCCTGAATTACATTCGCCCTTTCCGAAGTTAAAAGAAAGAAGAAAGAAAGAAGAGATTAAATTAACAATATGTACAAAACCAATAAATCCCAAAAGTTCAGAGGTTAAGTCATACCCTCTGTATTAAGTAAAAAGTATTAAGAGGTAGAACGCAGGGACGCCTGGGTGGCTCAGTCGGTTAAGCGTCTGCCTTTGTTTCAGGTAATGATCTCGGGGTCCTGGGATCGAGTCCTGCATTGGGCTCCCTGCTCAGAGGCGAGTCTGCTTCTCCCCGTGACTATCCTCATCTCATGCTCTCTCTCTCACTCTCTCTCTCAAATAAATAAATAAAATATATTTTTTTAAAAGAACATAAAAATATACACATCTTGGCTAGGAAGAGTTGGAGTTTTTGTTTGACTACGCCACGCTTTACATCATATAAATATAATAATTAGTATTTAGCTATGTTGGACCTTTCTCCAAAAATCCGTATCTGGGGTTCTCAAGTGGACCCAAGTAATGGGATTGGAAAACGGGTAGAAAGAGCTGCCCTGGTTTCCTGAGTTGAAAACAGTTGGTCACTCTTCGCTTTTGTGATTTGCCAAGATTGCTTGGATCCGCTTCCACCCCTCGGAGTCCTGGAGAAACACTTCGCTTGGAAGTGGTTTTCCCTCCTTTGTTTGTCACAGGTTGTGGAGCAGACACAGACGTCCCCACAGTAAGTCATGCCTCCGTCACCTGTGTCTTGGGTCATTGCAGAACATTCCCTTCCCGTGGATGTCTAGGAAGCTTTCTTTGGTTGGTGCCAAAGAGCTGGTGTCATTTCAGGAGGACAAACTAAAATAGCACATTGCACTGAAGCTATGTGGGCTGTTTTAACCACAAGTCCACCCCCCCTCCCTGATTAATGGCCTCCAGTGACCTCAGAGTGACCTATTTAGATCAGGCCAAAGCCAAAGGGGCCCAATAGCACAAATAAAGCATTTTAAATGCTTATTTCATATCTTTATGAGCCACCACCAAGTCCTTTTAGGAATGGTATAAGACCTACTCAAGTATGTCTTTTATAGGACATGAGAATGAAAATTATAAGCATACCCATTTATGTGTGGCAAAAAAAAAAAAAAAATGTTTTTAAGCAAAAGAAATGTGTAGTTGTTATGACCAAAACGGAGAAATAAACTGGTAGCATTGCCTTCCCCCTTGATGGAAGTCACTTCACTTACTCAAGTCAGCATATGAGTGAGAGATGTGGTTTCTCCAGTTAACTGTCCTTCACATGTTTTCTTGTGCTTAGCAAGTGTCAGGCTTATTCAACTTCTCATTTATTTTTGGATGGCTAAATTTTGCCTATTGATTGTTTGCCAAACAGCTGCGATGTTGAACAAAGATGTTTGTGATTCAGTGGGTTTCAGAAGAGATTTTAAAGAAGGAAAAGGTATTAGCTGAGTCAAATGGAAATGACTATTTCCACTACCAGAAGAAGGGCAGAGAAGAGTTAGAGAAGAAGAAAAAAAAATAGTGACTGGTCCTGGCAAGTAAAATGGAGAGAAGAAAGTGAACCCAAAAATGTAGGTGCTGGGGGTATTTTTTTTTTTTAAGATTTTATTTATTTGAAAGAGATCACGTGTGTGTGTATGAGGGGGGGAGGGGCAGAGGGAGAAGCAGACTCCTGGCTGAGCGGGGAGCCCAATGTGGGGCTGGATCCCAGGACCTGAGCCGAAGGCAGATGCTTAACCTACTGAGCCACCCAGGTGCCCGTGTGCTGGTAGGATAGTGAACATACTCAGTATGTTCCAGGCTATCCTGGGGGCTGGTTTCTGGGGAGACCGAGATGTGGATGAACCTGGCTGACTGGGAGTGGGATGATTCCCTAACACGCATCCACCCTGGAGTGAGGGAGGGATCTGATGAGCATCTGATGTGTTCGATCCTTGTTGGTAGGGACACCAGGTCATTTAAGCTGAAAAACCACTTTGTGCTGTGTAGACAGAGCATATCTCATCAGGCATCTAGAATTTCCCTTCCAGGATAAAACAATCTACTTGATCATTTTTAGATATTTTTAAGAGGATTTTGACCTATGCTGGATCGCAAAGAGCAGGTATAGTGGCCAGTTTTACTCCGGAAGACAAATCAAAAATACTTTATATTAGCATCACTCTCACGTGAACTTTCAACATCTTACATTTTCCGTGCTTTACCTCCCTGAGCAAATGCTTCAGGCAGAAGACACGGGAAGGTCAATGATGGATACAAAGTAAGAACTTAAGAGAGGATTGTCTTTGCCCCCTGCTCAAAATAAAGCTGTTACCTTTCTAGCCCTGTCCGCCATGGTGCTTAGCAGCCAGGGATGCATGGTCTCAGACATGTTTACCAAGTAAAACACTGACTTGAGGGGCGCCTGGGTGGCTCAGTCATTAAGCGTCTGCCTTCGGCTCAGGTCATGATCCCAGGGTTCTGGGATCGAGCCCCACATCGGGCTCCCTGCTCAGCGGGGAGTCTACTTCTCCCTCTCCCACTCCCCCTGCTTGTATTCCCTCTCTCGCTGTGTCTCTCTCTGTCAAATAAATAAATAAAATCTTTAAAAAAAAAAAAAGAACTTAGGAAAAAAACACTATGTCAACTTTGTAAAGATTGTCAGTAATAGATAACCTAGCAAACAGAGAAAAAGATCTGGTATTTCATCTTCAGCTGTATAATGAGGTGTAGCCCTAGGAAATAAACATTTCTAAATAAAACAAAGAGAGGAAAGAACAAATTGCTGCCTTCTGAAAAGTGATGAGATTATGGTGCCATCTTTAAATTGCAATGTTTTCCTTCTTAGTCTCTGGATCATTGGGGGTTAAATGTTTAAATATACTATACCACTCAAAACAGCAACAGGGGAAAACCATCTGGACCCTTCTCCCTCTCAACTTCATTCTAAACCATCCATTCAGCTAAGAAACAAGAAGAGAATACTTTGACTTTCAGATCACAAGTGGAGTCAGCTGGCTGAGCAGTTGAATAGAACTTTTTTCTCTCTAAATTGGCATTGGGGAAACTCTGAGAAGGAGTAAATATGAAAATATTTTCTACGGTGGGATTTTTCTTCTTATTTATATCAGCACAACAAACTGATTAGAATGGTACATGAAGAAAAGTATGTCAGAGAATCAAATATGCAGATGTGATTTGTGGAAGGCACTTTTAACTACTTTCAGATAAATTATGTGACTGAAATATTAGCAAAAACAAACTCTTCTCCTTCAGTTTCTGGTTTATATACTGAGGGGTACCAAGGATGTCTTTGCGGTGGGGCATGCTTCAGCCCCCAATTAATCTCCATTAGTATCCCTAAAAACTGAAACATAAATTAGAATTTTAACTCTTAATAAAAAAACATGATAAAAAAGCTTCTTCAGAAAACATGGCTATTTTGAGTGATCTACACTCTGGATATAAAGTTATATGCTTGCAAACAACTTCTAGCAGAGGGCCAAACCCCTTCTCCAGCCATGTTGCTATACTAAGTACTTTGCTTACAAAAATTCTAGAGCCACCATTGTTTTTAAATCTTTGGTCATTACCATTCAGACTTCCAAACTGAGGGAATAGCAGGGCGTAGTAGAAAGAGCAAAATATTTGGACTCAAAAGATCTATTTCAATTTACTAGTAGTTTGACTTTAGGAAAGTTACCTAACCCTTCAGAAGCTTGACTTTCCTTCTTCCACATGGGGATGATGATAATTATGGTGATAATGATGTTGGGGTGGTGGTGGTGATGGTAATTGTGATAGCCATGATGATGGTGTCATGTGGTGGTGGTGATGTTGGCCATGGTGATGGTGGTGGTGGTCATGGTGGTCATGGTGGTG
>NC_138376.1:2336228-2381889 GCF_054177405.1 Leptonychotes weddellii | reverse complement strand
TTTGACTTTAGGAAAGTTACCTAACCCTTCAGAAGCTTGACTTTCCTTCTTCCACATGGGGATGATGATAATTATGGTGATAATGATGTTGGGGTGGTGGTGGTGATGGTAATTGTGATAGCCATGATGATGGTGTCATGTGGTGGTGGTGATGTTGGCCATGGTGATGGTGGTGGTGGTCATGGTGGTCATGGTGGTGGTGATGATGGTGGTCATGGTGGTGGTGATCATGGTGGTCATGGTGGTGGTGGTCATGGTGGTGGTGGTCATGCTGGTGGTCATGGTGGTGGTGATCATCGTGGTGGTGGTCATGCTGGTGGTCATGGTGGTGGTGATGATGGTGGTGGTGATTATGGTGGTGGTCATGCTGGTGGTCATGGTGGTGGTGATGATGGTGGTCATGGTGGTGGTGGTGATGATGATGATGGTGGTGGTGGTGATGATGATGATGATGGTGGTGGTGGTGGTGATGATGGTGGTGGTGATGATGATGATGATGGTGGTGGTCATGGTGGTGGTGATCATGGTGGTCATGGTGGTGGTGATCATCGTGGTGGTGTTGATCATGGTGGTGGTGGTCATGGTGGTGGTGGTGGTGACCTCCTGAGAAAATTGCTGTGAAGTTCAAGGAGATAATGTGTGAGGTAATGGAAAATCATTAAGAGCCTACTATGTAAGTGTCAGTTATTATCAGACTGACTTTCTCAGCTGCCCCAGCCTCCCAAGTCTATACAATTCCCCTCTCCTACTCCTGGCCTGTGATCAACAAAGACACAAGCTGACGAGAGCAGAGTTATTCAGAGTGCTCACTTGAGATACTTCCCTGGGAATATAAAGGTGTTTCTGGCTCATGAATTAATAAGCCTGGCTGCTGTCTCATCTCCACCATGTGACCAAGGCAGGGCTCAGAATAAGCCCATCATCTGGCACAAAATAAGTATGTGATTTCTTACCCATTTTTTTTTAAGATTTTATTTATTTATCTGAGAGAGAGAGAATGAGAGAGAGAGAGCACATGAGAGGGGGGAGGGGCAGAGGGAGAAGCAGACCCCCCACTGAGCAGGGAGCCTGATGCGGGACTCGATCCCGGGACTCCAGGATCACGACCTGAGCTGAAGGCAGTCGCTTAACCAACTGAGCCACCCAGGCGCCCCCCATTTTTTATTGTTAGCCAATCTGGTCTCCCTCTGGAAATTATTTGAGTATTAAAGAGTAATAGACACTAGGGCAGTTTTCTTGTGGAGAGAGTCCCCTCGCCTTGGTCAGGAATTCTGGAGGTCAGGAATCATCTCTCTAACAGTATCTTTAATGACATACAGTCCCTATTTCCTGGGTAAATATTTACTTGTGGTAAACATACCACAGTTACTGCCTCCCCCGTCTCAGTAATCTGAGAAAGGCTAGGCTTTCTATATTTGTTAAAACATTTCTAATTTAAAGATAACACCCATTGAAATTTGAATTATATACATGTCACAATATTTTAGGACAGCCATTAAGATTTTAAATGAAGCTTCAACATTGAACGTCCTCTCTCCTAGTGCAGTGTTTTTACTTCCACTGCTTTTTAAAATATTTTCAATGATAAAAACTCCTGGAGGAAATTGTGATCTGTTTGTATATATATATTTTTGTAAATATATTAATGTGCACACACACGTCCAGGAAGACAAATATTAGCTCAGTTGCTTAATAGTAATTCTGCATGGGGCAGAGAACAAATTAATAGGATCAACCTGCTGTGAACTAATCAACACATTTTGGTGGAGCCCCACTCCATGGAAGTTATGACCACTGCACGTAACTGGGCAGCTGGGTCAGAAGTCATATCAGCTGTAGCAGGGCTGACTAGCAATGGACCGGCCCAAATCCTCCCCACTCCTGGAGACACAACTGATGGTGGGTCAGGAGCATCACCATCTGTATGAGAAAAGACAACACAACCTCTGGTTATTTACAACGCGGGCTAGAGTGCAGAGGATGGAGAAAAGCCCCGTGTATCCTCCTAACACCGATGGTACCCCAGCCTTTACGACGCGCCAGGCGCTGCTGAACAGGGCACACAGGGAGTCAGTGGCTCTCTGCCCCCTCTTGACCTAGTCCAGAGTCAGCAAACCATGGCCTGCGGGCCGATCCCAGCCCACTGTTTTTGTTCATAGCCTGCAAGATGAGAATGGTTTTTACAGATGAACATTTGCAATTGATTTGGTGATGGGGAACAGTAAACCTTGAACTCCAGTTATGCAAAATGTTCTCCCAAAGAAAAAGAATTCCATTCTTCTCCTAAGCAGACCAGGAATACCAAAAAAGAGCAAGTGCTCAATTATACTTTAAATTTTGTCAATAAAAATAAGTGAAATTTTATTTTCTCTCTTGTTATATAGAGGTAGCTACACAATTTCCTTGTTTTTTTGCCTCTTGGTCCACAAAGCCTAAAATATTTGCTATCTGGCTCTTTCTAGAAAAAGTCTGCTGACCCCAGGTCTACGTTATCAAATTCCAAATCATTTTGCCTCTTGAGGTCACTGCGAGTTTCTTAACCGTGTCTCCCTCCAGCTCTTCTCCTTTTCACATCCGCTGGGAGGATCTTATTTTTAAATCCCCATGTAAGAGGAAGATTTATCCCCCTTTGTTGTTTTAAATATTCTTTTTTTTTTTAAACTCTTTTTTTTTTAAAGATTTTATTTATTTATTTGAGAGAGAGAGAATGAGAGAGAGGGAGTACATGAGAGGGGGGAGGGTCAGAGGGAGAAGCAGGCTCCTCGCCGAGCAGGGAGCCCGATGCGGGACTCGATCCCGGGACTCCAGGATCATGACCTGAGCCGAAGGCAGTCGCTTAACCAACTGAGCCACCCAGGCGCCCTTAAATATTCTTTTTAAGAGAATACATGTCACCATAAGACACTGCTTTGTAATACCAACTGGAAGGATGATGAAAAATCTGTGGTCCAAGACAAGACCAAAGAGAGGGCGCAACTTCACTTAGGGGGAGACACAGTGGGACTAGGGACGCGTTCTCCCAGCCCACCAGTGAATGAGGTGAAAGAAAGCACACAGGGGGTGTCCACGGTCCTTTCCACTCACATCTCTGCATCAGCTCAAGGGATTTTCCTCCCCTTTTGACTCTTTGGGTCACCAGGTGTCCAAGGTCCAAAGTCCTTGGAAACTCGTGGTAAGGAACCACTGATGTGTGAGCATGACTCCAGTCCTTTTCTTGGCTCTTCCACACACATCACCCCAAGTCTCCCGATTCACTGTGGGGTGACCAAGCCAGGCCTCAGGGGTAGCATCATCAGAAGACGCAGCTTACTCAGGAGCTTATGAACTATTTAGGGATATAAGATTTGCTTTTTCATTCATTTAAAGAATACTTATTGGGGCACCTGGGTGGCTCAGTCGGTGAAGCGTCTGCCTTTGGCTCAGGTCCTGATCCCGGGGTCCTGGGATTGAGCCCTGCATCGGGCTCCCTGCTCAGCGGGGAGTCTGCTTCTCCCTCTGCCTCGGCCGGCTTACAAATAGAAACAACTTACCTTTGCATGAGAAGATAACATGGGATTAGTAGAGTTTTGGTCACCACAAGACAGAGCTGGCTCTTGCCCACTGCCCTTCGTCTGCAGTGCAGACCAGTGCATGTCCACTTAGCCCGCATGTTAATTTGAGGACAAGGAAGCCTTTTCAAAACAGGCATGAAGGAATGAGTGAAAAGCGCCACCACACACACTTACGCACATTTAGTGGGGGCCGCTTGGCTCCTGGTTGCTAAGCGTTAGAAACAGCAGGAATGTTCAGCTCTATTGGGCATCTTTGAGGAGTTTTAAATTGCTGGAGGGGAAAATATCTTGTTGTCAAAAAGAGTCAGGGAGCCATTGTCCACTGTTGGTGGGAATGCAAACTGGTGCAGCCACTCTGGAAAACAGTATGGCAGCTCCTCAAAAGGTTACAAATAGAACTGTCATATGATGTAGAAATTCCACTTCTGGGTATATAGTCAAAAGAATTGGAAGCAGGGTCTTTAAGGGATATTTGTACCCTGAGTTTACAGCATCAGTCTTCATGAAGTCGAGAGAGGCAGGCAACCCAACTGGCCATCGATGGCTGAATGGGCAAGCAAAATGTGGTCCGTACATACAGTGGAATATTCTTCAGCCATAAAAAGGAAGAAAATTCTGACACTTGCTATAATGTGGAGGAAACTGAGGTCATTAAACTAGGTGAAAGAAGCCCGTCACAACCAAACAAACAAAA
The DNA here is from genome assembly GCF_054177405.1 of Leptonychotes weddellii. Taxonomy (NCBI): domain Eukaryota; kingdom Metazoa; phylum Chordata; class Mammalia; order Carnivora; family Phocidae; genus Leptonychotes; species Leptonychotes weddellii. The sequence continues at coordinate 2,377,644 of NC_138376.1, read as the reverse complement.
ACACCACCAAATACTGTATGATTCCACTTATATGAAATATCTAAAGTAGTCAAATGTCTGGAAACAGAAAACAGAAGGGTGGTTGCCAAGGCTTGGGAAGAGGGGGGAAGAGGAGTTGTTTAAGGGTATGGAGTTTCCGTTTTGCAGGACGAAAAGAGCTCTGGAGATTGGTGGCAGAACAGTGTGAATGTATTTAACACTACTGAACTATACACTTAAGAATCATTAAGATGGTAAGTATGATGTGCATTTTACCGCATATATATATATATATATATATATATATATATATATATAATGAGTTAAGAATAACTACATCAAAAAAAAAAAAAGTTAGGAATAACTACACTCAAACAAATGAACCAAAAAGAGGAAGTACCAGGCAGTTCCTGAAAGCCTGCAGAACAGTTGCTTTTTCTTGAAACACATAAATGTCACAGGAGGGAGCTGAATTTCCATGAGAGATAGAAGTGGCTGATTCTGACCAAGGCTGGGCTTAGCTGACAATCTTAGAAAGACTGTGTTCTTTATAACAGAATAGCATGAGAGTTAGGTATGGGAATTCTTCCTACCACTTTCCGTCTGGTTGGGAATCAGTTTTTAGAATCTCTGCATCAGTGGTTTGAGATGGGCACTTACTGAGGCTTATCTAGAAAGGAGTAGCATCATCAGAAGACACAGCTTGCTCAGGAGCTTATGAACTGTTTAGGGATATAAGATTTGCTTATTCATTCATTTAAAGAATACTTATTGGGGCGCCTGGGGGGCTCAGTCGGTTATGCATCTGCCTTCGGCTCAGGTAATTATCCCGGGGTCCCGGGATCGAGCCCCACATCGGGCTCCCTGCTCAGTGGGAAGCCTGCTTCTCCCTCTGCATCTGCCTGCTATGCTCTCTCTCTCTCCTTTTTCTCACTCTCTCTCTCAAATAAATAAATTTTTTTTTTTTAAAGAAGACTTACTGAATGTCTGCCATGCACTAGGTTGGGTTCTATTCAGCTGCTGGGATCAGCAGTGACTGTGACATGCCGCACCCCTTGTGAACTTATATTGCCATGGAGGGGGACAGACAGTAGACAGGGAACAACGGGATGTGTCCGATGGAAAGAAGGGTCATGGAGAAAAATTAAGTGCAGGGTGAGAAGGATGGAACAAGGTGGTCAGAAGGCTGGAACATGGTGGTCAGGTCAGAACAAGGCTTTGCTGATAGATACCCCGATGCTTGATGGAGCTGTGGGGTCTGACCTGGACTTCTGGGGGAGAATGTTCCAGAAAGAGCCAGAGGCCGGTGTGGCTGCTGCACAGTGTGTGAAAGCAGAGAGGGGTGGACGATGAGATCTGAGCGGTTTCTGGGGGGTCCAGCTCTTGTAAAGCCCTACAGGCCATGGTAAGGATTTGAGTTTTTGCTCCATGGGAGATGGGAAGACCCTGGTGGGTGTTGAGCACAGTGACATAATCTGATTTGCCTTTCAAAAGGATCATTCTGACTGTTGTCTTGAAAGTGAAGATGGGGGCCTGGAGGGCAAAGGCAGGGAAGCCACTTGAAAGACTTGCAGTATTCCAGGAGAGAGCGGATGGGGCCCTTCCCAGGCCTGACACTGATTAATTCTGGACGTAAGGGTGGGGCGGCGTTGCCAAGGATAACTCCAGCACTTTGGCCCAAGCTCTGGAAGGATGATTCGGCTGTTTACTGAGACGAGGGGGGCTGCTGGAGGAGGGGGCTGAGAGGCGGGTCCAGTTCCGGTGGGTTATGTTTGCAGTGTAGATGCACATGGCGGCTGGCTTCGCCGAGTCCCACTCCAAGCAGCCGCAACAGTGGGTGCTCGGGAAGTGTTGGTGACATATATATCAGTGAAAATTACTCACAGATTCATCTCTAGCTTACGGGGATTGGACTGTATGACTGATACGGGCTGTTCCCTAAAACCAGGCATTCAAGACTGTAATGCAAACTGTTTATAAACACTAAAGGGAAATTAAAGGAAAGAACAGAGGGGAATGGCTGGATGAGCAGGGCAGGCTTCTTGCAAGGATGTATTTGAAGGAGAGAGCTTGCTATCCTTGGAAGCACCATCGTGATAAATCCGATAGTTGTAGAAGAGCATCCAAGACTCTCCGTCTGTATGTGGCCCCCTGAATTGTGTGCTTTGCTCACCAAGTGAAAATGCTTGCATTTCTTTCCCTTTGGCTCCAAGGCTCTACATCCGTAGAATCTCTGCAGGAAGAGACCTACAGAGGTTTTCGGTCTATCTTCCTAAACAGAAGGCAGGCAAGGGGTCAGTCTCGTTGCTAAACTCCCTCCCTTCTTTCCCTTCCCCAGGGAGATTTATCAGCTTTTCTCAGTTACACATCCATTTAACACCAAGAGCTGGCAATCAGCATATTCACTTTGATTTTAACTCAAATCCCCCAAGCGACATCTTCAACCACTTCTGTTTATTCTAATCCTGGGGAAAACTGTTCTTCCTCCTGTAAGATAATCTTGGGTATCCTCAAAAACCATTACAAGAACATATTAACATGTGAGTAACTCTCCCAACACTAAAATAGCCAGTCAAATATTTGTATTCCAGCGGGTACTTGAGTTGAGTAACACATCTTTGCAGACAAGAGGGCAAGTGTATTCTGAGCAGTGAAGAGGGGCCAGTCGTCTGTGAATCAGGATATGAAACGCGGGGGCACGCGGCCACAGCTGTTGACCTTGAATTCCTCTTTGAACGTGGCACCCAAGGCTGAGAGGCTCTTCTCCGAGAGGCCTGTGTACCTTCGTGCTTCTAAAACCTGCCGCTGCTGGTGGTGACGTTCCTCGTTCTGACTTGGCCACCGTCTCCCGTGCAAAGAACAAACGAGAGCAGGTGTTCACATTTATCTTCCTCGAGGAGCCCCTTGGGGCTCGTTGAGGAAGGGTCAGTGAAGGAAGAGGCTGAACAAAGCCTTCCATCCCCCCCACACTCGAGCCTGCCAGCAAACAGTTGTTCCAGGCTCTTCCTGCTGCCGCTAATGAAAACATAACCGGGATTCGATGAAAGCTATTTAATGGGGGATTGCTCGGAGAAGCCACTTTCTCTGGAGATTTGCTTAAACCAAAGCACTTGGATTTGCTACCGTGGCGACGAGATCTTCACCTCCAGCAGCCTGAGCGTGAATGCCCTATTTCGAATGTGACAGCCAATTACACTTTGGTGGCGTGAATAATTTATCAGGTTCAAGAGCACTGTCAACCAGGGACAGTACAGCAGACTTGCTGCCTGGCTCATCATGGAGGGTGACGGCGCCCAGTCCTGTTGTCACAGCTCCCACCCAAAGCTGCCAGAGCTGTGGACTGCCTGTGAGCCGAGAAGGAACGTGGGGGATATGGGGCCAGGCTCCGTTCCTGCTACCCGAGGAGCCTTTGTGGGTTGAGCAAGCTGTGCTTGGGGAGTCAGATTTCCACTCTCACCTCTGCAAAGTGAAACGGAGGGGTGGGGGGGCGGGGAGATGAGGGCGGTTGTCTCCGGTGTCCCGATTTTGCATAAAATATCTGTGGGGGTGGGGGTGGAGGCTGTGAAGTGGTGATCTAGGAAGAAAGAGGCGGAGACCCTGAAGCTAGCAAGGGTAGCTAATGCCTTCCAGGCCCAGCGGAGGGGTCATGGGCCTTCCCACCCCGCAGCTGGTTCCCGCCTCTCCGAGCAGGACCAGGAGCAGCTGCTCAGGGAAGGGCTCAGGCCGGAGGAACCTGTGCCCCGAGTCAGGGTGTTCTCCCGTGTGCCAGGCCGTCCGGGTGCTCTGCCGCTCGCGCTAGCATCCAGCTTCGCTCGAACAGTAGTGACAGCTCACTTAACCTCGCAGAGACCTGTTTCAGGCTGCACTGGACTCCAGCAGAACGTTCCTGAAGATCGTGAGGCCTCACTGGCCATGAGGAAGTTCTCAGTAATGTGGCTGCCGGGCCTGGGATGCCTCCTAAGTTCACCTCCTGAAGTTAATAGTCTCACTCTTACGCCTTAGGGAGGGACTGATGTTTGGGATGACACTTTGCATAATGGGGGCCAGTCAGGAGGAAAGGGATGGTACAGGATTATGTGCAACAATGGCCCTGGGCTAAGATCGAAAGAGAAACACGGGCGCCTGGATGGCTCAGTTGGCTAAGCCTCCGACTCTTGGTTTCGGCTCAAGTCACGATCTCAGGGTCGTGAGTTCGAGCCCCGCATCGGGCTCTGCGCTCAGCAGGGAGTCTGCTGGAGATTCTCTCCCTCGCCCTCTGCCCTCCCCTGATCGCTTGCTCTCTAAAATAAGTAAAATATTCTAAAAAAAAGAGAGAGAAACAAAAACAAGAGTTAACTAAAGAAGAAAGAATTTTGAAACATGAATGACTGAATACAAGCAGATTTTACATTTTTTTCAGTAAGCAATAGGCAACTACTAATGTGTATCCATCAAGGCATTATCAGGAAACTGATGGCTCCCGCCAATTAGAACAATTCAAGGGAGCTTTCTCTACAAAGAGATGGCTCACGAAGGTGTGGGTGGAGTGTGGGGGAACCAGAGGGCCCAGTGGGGCCAGTGCCATTGCGGGGTCCAAAGGAGGAGAGAGGAGGAGGTTGCTAGAACCTATAGGACGGAGGCAGAGAGGGCTACCATGGGGGAGCAGTCATCTTTTAAGAGGGGACACAGCCAGCCCAGCATGACCTCACAGGGAAGAGCCAAGGAATGGATATCCTCACCTCACTCCCTTTCCTTTTACCTGTCTCCTGTTGGGGCTCCCATTGGCCAAACCCAACCGGGCGCCCTAGGGCAGGGCAACCCCCCGGGACAGAGAGCAGAGACTGGAAGCTGGAGGATGGACAGGAAGGGGCGATGCAGGATAGCCTGCTAGCCAGGGACTGCATCGGGCCTGGGGACACGGTATAAATAAATCACCTTGGAGAAGCTTACAGACAAATCTCTTCTTTTATGTCTCCCTATTGATGAGGAAAAGGGAACAGATTTACTATAAAGCAAAAGTCAATTTATAACCTTAAAAAACAGCTTACCTACCAAGTACTAAGCCTTGTGTTTAAACATACGTACTGACAGTTTCCAATCACTTCTACAGTCATTTTTAAATTATTTTATACTTATTTTAGTGTCTTTGTGCAATAATACTTAGTGAATTAAATTTATACCATTTGCCTTCAGCCTTAAAGCGTTCATAGCTCTAGGAATTTGCAAAGTTAACATTCTGCCCAAATGTCTGTCGGGGTAGATCAGAGCTTCTCAATATGTGCTCTGAGGACCCCTGAGGTTTCCCAACACTCTTTTATAAGGTCCCAAAGATCCTCAATAATTTTTTTTAAAGATTTTATTTATTTTTTTGACAGAGAGAGAAAGAGAGAGAGAGCACAAGCAGGGGGAGGGGCAGAGGGAGAAGCAGGCTCCCCGCTGAGCAGGGAGTCTGATGGGAGGCTTGATCCCAGGACCCTGAGGTTATGACCTGAGCTGAAGGCAGATGGTTAACCAACTGAGCCACACAGGCGCCCCCTAATTTTTTTAAGTATAAAGGGGTTTAGTCTAGATTATGCTTTATATATACACGCACGCACACACACACACACACTTATGTATATATGTATATATATGTATGTATCACATACACACGTTACATGGAATTTAAAATGGCTAGCCTAGACTATGTTATTGTGTAATAGGTCTTGAGACCAAAATTTGGGGACTGCTGGTCAAAATGATATTACTGCAGAAAATGACCTCTCCCTGTCATATAATAATAATGTACGAGCAACCCAATCTCAAGTTTCTGGATAGAAGGGGATTGTTTGCCACATTTAAGGCATGTTTTATTTGCTGCCAGCTTTGAACCTTTTGCTGACTATCTTCTATCCACACAGCCTTCCGGGTCACTTGGCGTAGAAACTAGAAGTGGCGGTGGAGGTGGAGTTTTGGACGGGGATCATTTGCCCAAGTGGATAGGCCTGATTTCAGCGTCTCTGAGACATTCGTTCCTGGGACACACTGAAATGCTAGGTGTGTTGGCCAAACACGTTTCCCATTGTGCAAGCAGATAGTGTAACAATGGTGAGAAGCCACAGCCTGAGATGTCTACTCCCTTGGGAACCTTATCATCAGTGCCAGACATGGGCAGAGGAAAACGGGGCCTTGCTCTCAGCAGTTCAGAAAGTGGCAAGCAGGACCCAGCTGTCATTTGTCAAAGCGAAGCCTACTTCTTTCTGTAGGTACAGCTCTGATGTCAATCAATGCAGGAACGTTATGCTCTTTTTTCCGGGGGAAAAGATGACAGAAGCCAGCTGACTATCCTCCACACTCATTAATATAAAGCTTCCACTACTGTCAGTAGCCCTGAGTGTAGTTTCTGATGTCCAGGATCATATATACTAATGAGGAGAAGTGTACCAAATATCTGGGACGGAAGGAAATTAGGGGCCTGGGTCTGTACTCAGGGGGACACAGCACTTACCGGAGAATGCGGGGAGAGCATGGCGGGCCAAGGAAGGCATCATGAAGAAGCTGGTGTTGGACTAGAGCTTCAGAGGCTAGGCAGGACTTGTAGAGACAAACATCAGAGAAAAAGCGATGGGCAACTCTCAGCAGAGAATTTCCAGGCAGTGGAAGTGATCTGAGCAAAACGATGGAAGCAGGAATGGTCAAATGTCAGAGCCGAAAGGACGCTTGGCAATCGAGTTGTCCACATCCTTCATTTGACAGGTGAGGACACGGATTTCAAAGGTCGAGACTTGCCCTGAGTTTTCTATTGGCAGAACCAAAATAGAACCGAAGTGTCTCCAGGTCAGACTCTTGGCAGGGCTGCTCCTTGGACACTGTGCGTGGCTGGAAGAGCCGAACTTAGGGCCGGCAGTGCAGGGCGGTGGGGTACTGAAAAGGCTTCTAGAGCCACATGGTAGTGCCAAGTGGGCTGGGCACCTGTTTGGATCTTATCCAGACCAGTGTTTCCCAAAGTGCATTCTGAGACAAATGTGCCAGAACCATCAACATGCTTGTTAAAATGGCTGATCTGGAATGGGAGAGAGGGTGACTCACAAATCTGCATTTTAAACTCTTTCCCAGAGTGATTCTCCTGCACTTCGCAAGTTAGAAAATCAATGATAAAGAGAAATAGGGAAAGATTGGCCAGAGCGGCAAAGGAAGAGTTCAGCAGCTGTGAGCAAAGTGGAGGGTAAAGAGTTACAGTATAAGGAAGGGGTTGAAGAATCTTAGAGCTGGCAGCGTTCCAAGCCGTGATCTGGCCGTGCACGTGGGTGGCCAAATGCCTACAGAGGAAGGTCATAAGAGTAGAGAAGGAATTTCAAAATCATGATGTTAGATCTGCTGTCCACATGGATATTGAGCATCATAGTTATGAAAAGAGATTAGATCTCAGTTGTATCTGCCTACCCCTAGGACTAGTCAATTAGACTGACTAGAAGCCCGAATGCACTAGCATCATGGGCAGAAGGAATATATAGAAATATAAATAAATAGGGTCCCTAGATATAACCAAATCTTGGAGACCTTCCATCCATATCGCTTCATGACAGCAGTGGGTCTTCAGGCACATATTAAATATCTAAATCTTTAAGTCAGGAAACTAAATTGGTTGCATTTTGCCTGCTCTTCTGCTTTCTACCGAGGAATTGTGTATTTACTAGAGCAATTGGTGACAGAAAGAGCAATCAGGTTGGCTTGGCCAATGCTGTTCCCATCGGGGCTTAACAAAAGGAGCTTAAACAAATGCCCATGAGTGAAAAGCAGGGTAAAATTCAGTTATTGCAAGAGACCATTTTCAGTGCTGCTGAAGTTCAAACACCCTGTTTTATGGAACCAGAAATAATCACAGTTCCCATAGCACCCATGGTACTTCTTCCTCTTTCCTAACACCCACCTCAGTTATGTCTGGCTGTCCTCATGCCAGCCTGCACAAGACAGGTTACATGACTGTCATGTTTACCTCCGTGTCTTCTGCCCTTAGTTGAAATAACAACAGCTTGTTGAAATAGTAGCTCTCATCGGTACCTTGGGGTGTTTACAATTAAGACTGACATCTGGGGAGGGGGGCAGAGGGACCTGCGTTAAACTCTTTCTCCTTTGGGAGACCCATGTCTTTCCAGGGGCATGAAAGAGTGACACAGAGTCTGAACTAGCAGAGTTTTCTCTAATATCTGCGCCCCTTCCTCCACCCCGCCCGGTGACTGATGAGCTCTGGGCCCCACTGTTTCCCTGGATGAGGTTCCAAGGGCTCAGCCAAGGTGTCTCCAAAGACTTGGATCAGTGAAGTTTTGAGCTAGAAGAATCCTGGTTAAGTGATAGTAGGGATCTAGAGAGAAGGAAGTGGTATTCTAACAGCGAGAGAGGAGACAGGGAGAAATAACCACCCAAGAATGAAGACTTGGGTGACCACAGCAGGACCGGTGATTTGAGAGGCGGCGTGAAGCCCTCTGGATTACGCGCCAGGAGGTCTTGGTTCTGGTGCTGACTCTATCTGGTTGTGTGACCCTGGGCTCTGGGATTCGGACTGGACACTCCACTAAGGATTGTGTCCTGGTTGTGCAAATCCATGCTGCCCGGTCCCTCACTCGTACGAGTCCCTGATCTTGAGAAAGGGTCTCCACTGGGAACTGTGGAGTCTACGAAGTCCCTCAGGACAGACCCCTCTACCAGGTGCAATGAGGGAAAGGAGCCCATGCTGGGCATTCACCTTGCATACCCCATGTGCTGCGTTCCCTTCCTGGAGCAGGGTGGGGGGTGCGGAGCTCGAGGAGGATATCTGACTTACCATGCCAGCCTCATTCCCATTCAGAGCTTCAGTCCCAAAGCTGAGATGCTGAGGCCAGCTCACAGGAAGTCTAGGAGCCACTCCCATGCCCCTCAAGGTCCCCTGGCTTCCAGCTCCCACATACACACCCCTGCCCCCACACACGCACCCAAGCCTCAACAAGATACTCCGAGCCCAAAGGGGGAAACTGGGGTGTAGAGTGGAATGTACTAGGGCAAACAGAGCCTTAAATATTTCTCACCTCTGACTTTGAGCAAAAGCTTCGCCTTTGTGATCGTGAGCAAGTTACTTTCTCAACCTGCGAGAGCATCAGTTTTCTTATCTTTCCGATGGGGGCAGTAATAGAAAGAGGGATTGTAGTAGGCTTAGGTGAGACAATGTCTGTAAAGCACCAGGCATCATCTATAATCCTTGTGAAATCCTCTGCCCCCTCCCTCCCATAAAATTCATGTGAAGTCTCCAACAGCCCCGTTCCTCATCAGGAAGGAGTGGCGTTGGGGAGGTGGGTGTTGGGGACTGAATGTGTGTGTTCCCCCAAATTCCTATGTTGAAGCCCTTGCTCCCAGTCTGGCTGTATTTGGAATAGGGAAGTAATTAAGGTTAGATGAGGTCATGATGCACAAGGATTGGTGTCCTTGTAAGAAAGCCACCGCCGGAGAGCTCATGCCCTCTCTCTGGGTGCATGCACTGAGGAAAGCCATGTGAGGATAGAGCAAGAGGATGGCCAAGTGCCAGCCAGGAAGAGAGCCCTCACCAGAACCTTGATCTTGGACTTCCAGTCCCCAGCACTGAGAAAATAAATGTCTGTTGCTTAAGCCACCCAGTCTGTGGTATTCCGTTATGGCGGCCCCAGCAGACTGATAGGGTGGGGAAGTAGAAAGTCTACTATCCTCTAGGGTGGATATTAGGCCCTACTCTTCCCTCCACGAGTTTTCTACGTAGCCCTATTAGCACTGATGCTAATCTGCAGTAGCTCATCCCTTTCTCCCCAAACTTCTACTACGTATCTGTGCTTCTCTCCAGGTCTCTTTGTCCAGAGGGAGGTAAATGGAGAAATGTCTGGAACCATCAGATCCTACACAAAGAGCTATAATCAATGGTCGAAGGTGTTAAGCATCTGCAGAGATGCTAAGATCTAAAATGTTATGACAGTCCGAGGTGAGGGAGAAGGGAAAGGGGCAAGGGGTCTGGGGAAAACAGAGTCTGGAGTATTTAAACTGGATCTTGACGAATTTCCCCTATTGAAAAACAGGCAAAGGCCAAGCAGATGGATATAGGCTAGGGTGGGGTTGACAAGGGAAGAAAAGGATCAAGTAGGAAGAAGGAGTGATCCAGAATGGCAGAGGGATTCATCCTCCATTCAGTAAGTAGGTACTGAGCTCTTGCCCTGTGTTGGGGATACAGTATCCAAGACAGAAAGGGTCTCTGCCCATATGATCTCAGAGTCCAGGGAAAGAGAGACAAGAAACAAGCAAAAAGGCAAATAAGACCATTACAATTTACAATTAGTGCTCTACAAGACATAGGGTTTTGAAAAAGGATAACTGGAGGGAAGACTATACTTAAAGATGTGGGTGGTCAAGGAAGACCTCTCTTCACATGTTTACGGAATTGAAGGAAGGTTCTTGTGGCCTGAGCTCTGTAAGAGGACGAGGGGGTACGCATGAGGCTGGGAGGACTTGTGAGCATTGGTATGGAGTTTGGGTTTATTCTATAATAAATGGGGCACACAGGGTTTTAAGCAGGAGAGTGACCACAACATATTTATCTTTTAAAAGATGACTCTTTCTGTATTGGTTATCTACTCCTGTGTAACAAATTGTCACAAACGTAGCTGTTTAAAACAACACCGTGGACAAGTCACACTAACACTCTTGGATCTTGGTTTTCCCATCCATGAAATGGGAGTAGTGATGCCTACTGCTGAATATACCTTAGGAATAAATGATACAATGCTTGTGAAGGATCTGCTCCAAAACCAAGGATATAAGAAGAGAGTCAATGAACTGTAGTGTTCAGCACAGCAAGGACTGGCTCAAGTCAGCCAACCTCACCAGGGACTTACGTGTTGACCAGAATACCAATATTGAAAACATATGAAGAATAACTGGCCAGGCAGACTGGAATGTTCCTATCATGTGGTCGACACATTTTTCTCCTCTGAAAGAAATGCCTACATGGGAAGACTGAGAAACTATTTTGTAAGTTAAAAGAAGGGCAAAGAGAAGTGGTGTCTTGAAAAACCAAAGGCTCGGACTGTCAAGGCACTCACTGCTCAGCCGTACTTCCTGGTCTAAAGCGGAGACTGGTGCTTACTTGCTCGTGGGTAGCCTTTCTAAACATCCAGCGCACTCTGCTCCTATCGTACCCTTAGGTGGGTTGTGATTCGTGGATCAGGCTGTATTTTTGGCTGTTCATATTTGGGGCTGAGGATGCGGTCTCCTCCCCACAACTGGATATAGGTGTTCCCATGTTGACACAGTCTCCTGGAATGTTCCCTTTTGGTCATTGTCTAAGTTCGTCAATTCTTACCAATTCACTCACAAAGTTACTGAATCCCAAGCTGGGGCGGGGTGAGGGGTGGGGAGATGGAGCTGCAGTACTGTGTTATTTAACATACCCTAAATACACAATTTATTCAGTATGGTGGCTTTACAGATAAGGAAACCGAAGCAGAGCGGACATTCCCTGTTGAGACCTTGTCTCTGGGTCCTTATAGACTCCCGGTCTCATACATTATGTTTCCACTCCAAAAGACTCTATGGAATGGGTTGTCAGACGGACCCAGAGTCTCCCAAAGGAAAGCTTTATGTATAGTTCAAATCCACGGAGACGAAAGGAAACCAAAAAACCCCCAACTGTTTCTCCCCATCATTACAAGATCTGTCTGCCCAAACAGGGCCTAGTGGAGTGCCCGCACAAAGCAGGTCTCCCCAGGGGGGCTTTCCAACACAAGTCTTGCCTTGAACAACCAACTTCACCCCACCGCCAACCACACACACACACACACACACACACACACACACGCACGCCCGCCGCGGCCACCCCCGCGCAATGTTTTCAAGGCACAGTCTCCATTCCAAATCCCAAAAGGTGGGCTAAAGGGTCTCCCCTGGCCTGGGCCGCCCCCCGGCCCTCCGCCTCCAAGGCCCTCTACGGCCGGCTCGCTCCCCAGCGCGAATTCCGCGGGTAACTCCGAAGCTGCCACACCAGCTCCCGCTGAGTCGCTTGGCGCGCCCGCGATCAGCTGGAGGCCAGAGCGAAGCGCAGCCTCCCGGAGTTCGGCCCAAGCGCCTGTGAAGCAGCTGTCTCCCCCAGCCCCCTCCCTGCTCACACGCCAGCCCCGCGGCCGCGCCTCCCCTCCGCCGGCTCCCCGCCCCTCCGCCTGCGCGCTCGGCTCCGCCAGCCTCGCGCCCGCCGGCCCCGCAACTGCAGCCCCGGCCGCAGCTGCCGCGAGCGGACGCGGGCGGGCCGCTGGGGTCTGCGCGCGGGGACCCTGCTGCCTCCAGCGGCCCTTTGTCCCTTCGGCCCCGTGGGCGAGCTCAGCGGTCTGCAAAGCCGTGGGTGCCGGCCGCCGGGAAACTGCACTGGCACCGAGGCTGTTAGATGCCGGAGAGCCCAAGTGTCCCCTTGTCATGACGAGGAACTCTCGTCCTTAGGTACGTGCCCCTCCTCGGGTGTTCTTTTTTGCTTCTCATCTTGCTTGCAACCCGGGTGAGGTCTGGGTGGCCAGGGGCGTGCTGGGCTTGAAAGAGCGTTGCGGGTTCGGGAGCCGTTCCGGCTGGGCGTCCTGGGCTTGCTGCGCCCGGAGGCTCCGCGCGTCTGTGCCCGCGGGGGAGGGCCGCGAAGTTGCCGAGGGAAAGGGCACACGCACTTCTGCAGGCGGAGCCGCGCGGCGCCGGGGAGAGCGGAGGCACCGGCCGCGGAGATGGTAAGGAGCCCGGGGCAGTGCCCGGGGGCGGGGGGGGCGGGGCGTAGCTGGAGCCGGGACGCGCCGGGTCGGACCGTCCGTGACCCGGGGGTGGCGGCGCGGACGCCCTCGGGTGGGTCCCCGCGGCCCGCTGTCACCCAGCGGCTTCCGGCACTCTCCAGGCCTGAGCGGAGTCCGGCGCCTTCACTTGCCCCGAGGCTGCCGGGCTTGAGCTTGGCTAGGAACCAGCCCCTTCCCCGCGGGTCTGAAATCCACGCGGGTGGGGTGGGGGTGGGGGGCGAGATGACAACTGAGAAGAGGGGCAAGCAGGAGAAATGGGTCGCGCGGAGGCCGAGCTGGGTCTGGAAGGATGGGGGGAGGGGCGATGCACCTGAGGACAGGAGCACCCTGCAAGTTTCTGTGCTTTGGGAGGGGTCTGCAGAAGAGAGGCATCTGCAACTCTGTCGCCGGGAGACTGTCACCTCCTATCCTCCTCCCCGGGGCGGTGGGGAGCAGAGAGAGAGCACCTCATTTATAAGGGGGTGGGGGCTGTCTGAAATTGCGCAGGCGGCCGCCATCCAGATGTTAAGGGGGCCCAAGCGCCGTGCGAGTCCCTGGTGCGGGGTGGCAGCTCCTTGCGGGGCAAGAGAGCCCGTGGAAAACCAGGAGAGCCAGGCTGATGGGGGGGGGGGAGTAGGGATTGGCCGCCGCGAAGGTTCTTATCCTGGAGACAGACGTAGGTGTTGCTTGAGTGACCAAGAGGAAATGTTTAAGCTTGTGATTGTGCCGGAACCGATCCTGACAGTCCCAGGAAACATGTTGGGGCCGTCTTCCCTCCTGCTCCCACCTTTTACATGCTCAGATCCATGCACTTGGTTGAAGTTCTGGGACCTAGACGAATCATTGCCCCCATTCCCAAAGAAACTGCAGTTGGCCCTCTCTACGGGACTGGGCTGTGCATCTTGGGTCAGCATTTGCCCCTTTGTTACCTGACAGGCAACCAGCTCTTCCTTTTTGCTTTCTGTGAGGTTTCTCTGGCTCTGAGAATGTTCCTCTTCTCCTTGCCACCCCCACCCTGGTATTCGGTATTCGCTTAGTGGCCTCCTTCCTCTTGCTTCTCCAGCCTCGTGGGACCAGACTCAGTTCGCCCAGGAGCACCCACCGGCTACCCGCATTGTCTCCATCTCTCTGTCACAAGCAGGGGGCGTCACTGTGAACTCTCTAAGAACCAGCATCGCCAGGCTATTCTCCAGTGGTTAATTAGGAAGCAGCCAGTAGCCATATCCCTTCTGTAGGAGCAAATTGCAGGGTAAAGGCGGCCAGGGGAAAGGGCCTCCCGCTCTTCACCACTTCCTCCCAGCCCAGCCCTCTGGGTCAAGCCTCCTGTGCTCAGCTCGCCCTTCAGCTGAGATCCTGCCAAATCATGGCTCTTCCCCAGGAAGGTAATGCATGTGTCTGTCCAACCATCTGAAAACGTGACATTGGAGAGTCAGTTTAGTAAACACATGCTGTCTGGGTTGCTTTTCCAAAAGACCCCCCGATTCATGTGGCTTCTCTCTTTCTCCGACACTCTAATGTGAGATTTCACTGTGAATGTTTTATCCTTAGTATAAATATAAAGAAATACTAAGCCAGAGCAAAGAATAACTGAGAGCATGCACTAAGGACATGCACAGCATTCTGAGTACCCAAACACAGATTCCAGAAATGGCTCTCCTTCCTTATGTTGACGGCAAAGTAAAATTCTTTCCAGCGGGAAAGGGACCCATCCCCTTTCACGGGTGACCTAGGGAAGCCAAAGAGGCTGGGAAGGAGCTATTTATGTCTCTATGTGTTGGTAGCTAAACTCACATAAAAATTCCACCCTTGAGTCTTGAAGTCCATTGGCTTGGGGCCCTGCCGTGACTGCCTAGTGTCTACCCTGCGTCTGAGTCACTACATGGAAACACCCCTACTATGGTAAAACTCCACAGCCCGGCTGTGATACCAACCACAGGCCCACTTCTAAATGTAACCGAGTCACTTCTCTGTTACATTTCGGTTTAATTCGCGGATTATTGGCTCAACTTTTAGTGTCAAGAGAGGACAGCCCAGACAAAGGCAGTTACGGAGAGGGAGCAGAACAGCTCGCACGTTTTATTTTAAGTGGTCACATCAGGCAAACAACAGTCCCTTGGGTTGAAGAGTTTGCGAACCAGTGTTTTATTTTACTGCTCATTGCATGCCCTGGGCTGGGGCGAAAAATAAGGAAGCTGTTTTGTTTTCATTCTGAAATGAAGGCAGAAGTCTACAACCAGTTTCTTGCTTCTCTTGGGAGGAAGTGGTGGTAGAAGTGAAAGTCTATTTTACTTACACTTACACGGTGGGTGCTCCTTGGGGCAACAACACAGTTGACTTCCCACTTGAGCTTCCTCTGCCCTGGTGGCCTGAGCAGGGCCTCGTGCTCCCGAACGGCTTCTTGACCAAGGTTATTTCCATCTGCCAAGCTGAACTCCAGGAGCTGGAGGAGATAGACAGCTTGTGTTTGTGGCCGTTCAACCAGAAAAGACTACCAACCGAAAATAGACAATGGAGCAAGGGAATTGGGGAGGGGGTGGGGAGAGGGGAGAGGAGCTACAGATAGGCCAGCCGCACATAATTGGTTCCCCAAGGGCAAATCGAGATGTGGAATGGTGTCATAAAGCAGTTGGCATGTAAACACCCCACAGTGTGATTATAGGAAAGCTATTAAAAAATAAGATGATTATGAATGGGTGCCTTCCTTCCTTCCTTCCTTTCTTCCTTTCTTTCTCTCTCTCTCTCTCTGTCTCTCTCTCTCTCTTTCTCTTTCTTTCTTTCTTTCCTCCACACCCAGCATGGAGCCCAACTCAGGGCTTGAACTCACCACCCTGAGATCAAGAATCAGATGCTTAACCAACTGAGCTACCCAGGCATCTCTTTCTTTCTTTCTTTCTTTTTTTTTTTTTTTTGAGATTTTATTTATTTGAGAGAGGGAGAGAGAGCACATGAGTGGAGGGAGGGGCAGGGGGAGAAGCAGACTCCCCGCTGAGCAGGAGGCCACCATGGGGCTGGATCGCAGGGCCCCAGGATCACAACCTGAGCTGAAGGCAGACGCTTAACCGACTGAGCCACCCAGGCAACCCTCTTCTTCTTCTTCTTCTTTTTTTTAAGTAGAGTATGTGCCTTTCATCTGGAGGGAGCCCTCCTCTGGCTTTTCATTTCCCTCCATTTTTGAAATCCTATCCTGATAGGCAGTTTCTTGGGACAACATTCTACCTCTGAAAATGAAAACCTCACCATTGTACACATGGAAGCATTCAAGTTGATTCGACTGAACAAAATCACTCAACACATTGATCTTCAGTGAGTTCATATGGAAACACCCACACATCCTCTTCCCTCTCTGGATCTCCTCCCTGAGGCCACCAAGTTCCTCTTGGGTTAATGGCCAGGGTTTTTTTGGTCACAGTCCACTCATCCCACTTTAGTTGGAAATGTTTCCTAAAAATCAGAGATGTTTTTCTCAGAGTTTTGCAAGATTTCTAGAGAAGATCGTTTTACATATGGCCCAATGCTGGGTTGCCCTCCTTCGGAGGAAACCCTGGACCCATCAGGAAAGGAACCACTCCAATTGATTTTATTGTGCATTGTTTACATGACACTGATGAGGACTATGTGGAGGTGAATATTTTCACACGTTCATTACACTGATTAAAAAGGAGATTAGATTTTTTCTAACAGTGAAAGCAAATGAGATGCAATGTGTCTGCGTTATGTTCCCCAAGATCAAAACCAGCTCTCTGTTAGACCGAGGAGGGAGGAGCCTTAGACAAAGGGAATATTTTTCATGCTACCTAGCATTCTAAAATATAATATAGTGATTAACAATCATGTTTATTTCTGAGGTGGATTTGAAGTCCACGTCTGCAGTGTTATGTAATTTAGGGGAGTACTAATTTTTTTTCTTCATTTTAAGCACCTATTTACTGAGCAACCCTTATGGGACCTGGCCAAAGTTAGCTTTCTCATTCAGTATAAAAGTGTATGCTACTGATTATATTCCAGGGAGCACACAGTCTGGAAGAGAAGTAGGCAGAACCCCGTTGTGTTGAACAGTGTGCCATCCACAGGTCTTGGTTTGTCCTGTCTACACCTGCTGTGGTGGCATAATTATTAATAACACCCTCTTGCACTCAGAAGTGTTCTGGAGGGGACAGTAAGTCCCCCGGTCACCCTAGAAATGAGGACTGTGAGGTCAGGGGCAGGAGAAGAAGGCTGTGAAGGAGATTTTGTTGCTGAGCCTGCTGTAGGCATACAGATGAATGGGAGGAAAAAGGGGAGACTCGCCAGATGGGAAGATTAGGAAGACCTTAAGCGCCCGGAGGACACAGAGGCTCCGTTTCCCTTGTTCCTGTGTCCTCAGGGCTTGCGTGCTGCGTACGTAGGGACGAGGAGGCATCAAGTATTAACTACCTGCCTGTGACCTAGCTTTAAGACCGAGGCTGAAGGTAGGAAAGCTCAGGACAGTGAGGAGGCCTGCCTGGCAAAGGTCAGACGGGAACAAGTATGAAACGAGGCTATTAATAATGCTGAGAATGCTAAAACAAAGCTGACAGTGATCATTCCAAAAACCAGCCTGTGCGCAGAAAAACAATGTCGTGTAACTCTTTCTTGTATATGCCATTTATCATTGGGGTTTAATGCCATTGGCCTTCCCCTCTAGCCTGGAGGTGATCTCTTCCTTCTCCAGCAAATTGTCCAGGAAGGAACTGAAGGAACAATGACCCCATTCTCTTCGAGCTTCTTTCCTTCTGTCCGTGTCCTCTAGGAGGGCTTTTGGAAGGGAGGCAAGGGCAGGAGCATGGGGCGGGTTTGGGGAGGGGGGTACCTTAAAACACAAAAGCAGTGCAGATGAACACAAAGAGCACATGCTTTTCCTTCTCCTAACTGGAGGAATCAATTCAAAGTGACGGTTTCCTGGAGCTGATGCAATGCCCAAGAGGTTATCCCCAGTATAGCATTTGATTTCCCCACTTTGTGCTACGTAGGAAGGCCCGGGGTGACGTGGCCTTGGCTTTAACTGGGCCAGCCTACCTTCTAATCAAGGTGACACACACTAGGTGCCCTGCTGGTATGCGGAGTTCAAGGTTAACGGCTCTAGGTGAAGACTCCAAGGCAATGACCAGCTGGTAACCCTTCAGTGGCAATGCCATGCTTTTCATTTATAAGGTTATCGGTAGCATTTTAAGCCACTTTGGAACGACTCCTGTCTTCCCAAGTTTGAAGCTTCATCCCCAGAAATAAGTGGAGCTTAGAAAAGAGAGAAAGGGACAGGTGCAAGGGTCTAGTGCTGAGAAGATGCCTCAGGGTTCAGCTGTAGAATGTACAATCAGATGGCTTACTGAATCGTGGGGTCACACTCCAGGTCGAACTTCCCAGAACAATGTTGAAAGTCACATTGGGTCACTAATGGAGTCACCGCCTGAGCAATCATCGAGAAGCTGCCTACCGATTTGAGAAGTCTCCCTCCTCAAAGATAGCTGCATCCTCATTCCCAGAACTCCTCTCTCTCTGGGGAATATGTTACTTCAGGTAGCAAAAGGAGCTTCCCAGCTGTAATGAAATCCAGCACCTTGAGATTATCCTGGGTTCTCTAGGTGGGCCTTGTCTCCATGCATGGGTCCCTCAAAGTGGAGAAGCTTTTCCATCTGTGGTCATAGGGCTGTGGAGGAAGGGTAAGAGAGATATAACATGGCCTGCTTTGGAGATGAAGCCGGGGGCCACAGAGAAGGACTGTGGGTGGCCTCTAGGAGCCAGAAAAAGCAAGGAAATGGAATCCCCCCTGCAGCCTCCGGAAGGGAACACAGAGTGCTGAAACCTTAAGTTTGGCCAGTAGGACCCATGTCAGACTCCTGACCTCCGGAACTGTAAGATAATAAATGTGTGTCATCTGAAGCCACTAAGTTTGTAGGAATTTGTTACAACAGCCATAGGAAACTGATACATGCAGCCTCCCCGTCCCTCCTGCCTGCAAATCTCATGCACGTGCTCCTGGTGGGCGGCACATGTGGGATCCTAGCGGCAGGGGGTCCTAGGAAATGTCCTGGGTGCTTCCCAGCTTCGGCCGGAAGGCATCCTACACGGGGGCCAGAGCCACGTTGAGTGCATCTGCCGCGGGAAGTCACGGGGGGTCTGGGGGGCCACAAGTGTGTGCCCGGCACTCTTAAGCATCCTGCTCCCAGGGACCGCAGCATGAGGCGCAACAGAAGTGGATGCCTGAAATTCTTAGGAAGTTTCACATGCGTTAGTAAGTCATCAAAGCCCAAGAGGGGAGGAGTGGGGAAGGCATCAGAAGGCACGCTAGATGTTCTTGTCTGATTTGTTAGAGCTCTCTGGCCGGGTGGCATGAAGGAGAGATCGCACATAAGGATCCGTGTCAGGGATAAACATTGGTTTCTATAGCTTAACTCCATGCAGGCAGTCTATAGGGCAGATTATATTTTCCAAAGATGTCTTCAACAGTATATCCAGCCAACATGCCCTTCCTACAAAGCGACTTGGAGACTCTTTCCAAGGAGAAATGAGGGCTAGGTTCCCCTCCCTCAAATTGTGACTTTTTCCACTAATAGAAAATGTGGCCTCCAGGGCTAGATAGGTCCTAAAGGACAAATCAGCTTCTACCTTACTGGCTGTAATGCTCGTTCCTGAAGCCTTTAGCCACCTTGTAAGCTGTCTGACTTTCCTGACACTACCACACCGCGAGGAAGCCCAAACTAGCCGAGCACATGGACAGGCTGGAGACCACAAGGAGAGAGAAAGATGCCTGGCCAGCTCCTGGATCCTCTGCCCACCCTGCTCCCCATCTAGCCGCCATCGGACTGCAGACCAGACCCTGAGCCAGAACCCAGGTCCGGCAGAGAGCCCCTCTCAGTTCCTGACTCACTGTTGTCATTTTAGGCCACTACATTTTTTTTTTTTTTAAAGATTTTATTTATTTATTTGACAGAGAGAGACACAGCGAGAGAGAGGGAACACAAGCAGGGGGAGTGGGAGAGGGAGAAGCAGGCTCCCCGCGGAGCAGGGAGCCCGATGCGGGACTCGATCCCAGGACCCTGGGATCATGACCTGAGCTGAAGGCAGTCGCTTAACCAACTGAGCCACCCAGGCGCCCAGGCCACTACATTTTGGGATGATTTGTCAGTCTGCAATAAATAACTGGATTGGTCCATGCAGTCGGATGCAGAACAAAGATGAATTCAAACCATCTTGTGTTATTCCCGTCACATTTCTTCACTCTGAGAAAATAACACGACAGTTGTTAGTAGTAGAAAAACCAAATCTGAAGCCCACCTTCCCCTCCTGTAGAATATCAGCCTAAGAAACTCATTCCTAAAATGTGTATCTGAAGTGGGCACCGGGGTGGCTCAGTCGGTTGACCGTCTGCCTTCGGCTCAGCTCATGATCCCGGGGTCCTGGGATGGAGCCCCGCATCGGGCTCCCTGCTCGGCGGGGAGTCTGCTTCTCCGTCTCCCTCTGCCTCTCCCCCTGCTTGTGCTCTCTCTCACTCTCTCTCTCTCAAATGAATAAGTAAAAATTCTTAAAAAATATGTATATCTGAAGCAAACTGTCACCATTTTGCTTTGCTTGTTTGCACGGAACTGGTCGCATTGAGGGGTTTCAAACGCCTAATTCAACGTGAAAAAGCAAGAATCCAAATAACTTCTTTTTATTTATTTATTTTTTAAGTTTGCTTGTTTGTCTTTATTTATTGCAGTAATCTCCATGCCCAGCATGGGGCTTGAACCCATGACCCCGAGGCCAAGAGCTGTATGCTCCTCTGACGGAGCCAGCCAGGTGCCCCCAAAGAACCTGTTTTTAGAGTAGAACTGCTTCAGCGGGGCAGTGGAGGTGCTGCAGGCCTTGAGTTGGGGGGTGTCCTCACCGTGGGGACCCCCTGAGGGGACAACCGGAGATGAAAGAGTAGCCGGCTGGCCCACAGGGCCCTGGCCCCCGCGGAGCGGTCAGCCACGCTGGAGCCCCTTCTCCCTGCAGGCCGACTGCCCTGTTTCTCTCTCTACCACCTCTTTTCTGCACACGCCTCCTTCCCTGTTCCTAAAGTTTATCGTTCCTGAAGCCCAAGTTCAAGACCCCCGTGATACTGCCCTATGTCCTGTGGACGTTTGCAGATTTCACATCATGTCCCACTGAAGCCTCAGAGCCCTGTAAGGTAGCGGGACTCAATTAACGCCCCTGGGTCCCCGGATCGGGAAGCAGAATGTACAGATGAAGTGGTTTGTCCAACATCACGGTGCTGAAGGGCTGGGTCAGCACTGAGTGTCCCCACTCCTTGTTTGGGGTCTGTCGGCCCCAGCAGACCCACTCAGCCAGCCTTTGTGGCAAAAACAGAGTGAGGCTGGAGAGAGGGAGAGGTGATTTGTTCTGCCTGCCACATGCACTCACCATAATGTGGCCTATTTGAGCCCAAATTCATCGGGAGCCCGAAGTCTGAGTCTTTTCTCTCATTACCTGACTAATGCTCTCAGTCTGATATGTATTTTGCACATGGAAACCTACCCCTATAATGACCAGAGAAGGTCAGGAACTGCTCCCGTTTCAGGCTCCCATGACATTTCCAGAAAAGTTTGACCTTTGAGTTTTGTCGTAATAGTCTTTGGCCTAAAATAGGATCAAAATGACATGTGCTGTTTCTTTTTCAAGGGTTTTGTTGTTGTTGTTGTTGTGTTTTGTTTTGAAGATCCTCAGTGTGTGTTTCCTCATATTAAGATATTTTCCAGATGTAATTTTTTTTTTTTTTTGGCTCCCGTTGTTGCAAAGTGACTCTTTCCCCAGTGATGGAAGAGAGCAGCCAAAGCAGAAAGAGGCTGAGGGGCTGCATTAACGCAAGATGCTTCCATTATGTGGATGTGTAGTTATCGAGCTAGAGGTACTGAGAAAACCAGATTGAGGAAATGTGTAGTTTTTCCCTTAAAGAACTAGTTTCATCCTTTACAGTCTGACGGGGGCAGAATAGACCCGGGTGACCTCACACGCATACTACATCTGCCAAAAAGGACCTTCCTCCATCACCTTCCTGTAGGTAAATCACATGATCCTGAATGTGGCACAGAGGCCAGGCCTTCCTGCGCACAGGGGTGTCTGAAGTTTTTGCAATTTTTTTAGAAGATTTTATTTATTTATTTGAGAGAGAGAGAGCATGAGTGGGGGGAGGGGTCAGAGGGAGAAGCAGACTCCCCGCTGAGCAGGGAGCCCGATGCGGGGCTCGATCCCAGGACCCTGAGTTCATGACCTGAGCCCAAGGCAGACGCTTCACTGACTGAGCCACCCAGGCGCCCCAAGTCATTGCAATTTTTAAAAATAAATGCAAATCCTGAATTATAAATGAGGGTACATGTGTGTCATATTGCATGTTGATGTAAAGCCCCCCTTCTATTGTGAAATACCCAATCTAAATAAAAATGTTTTCTACAGTAGTAATTGGAATAATAACAGAGACCCTTTAATAGCATTTCCAGTGTGCCAGGCACCTGTCTTAATTTCCTGAGTCCTCATAGGGTCCTGAGGTCATTCCTGTTATCATCTCCAGTTTATAGATGAGAGACATGAGGCCCAGCAAGACTCGTATGAGCAGAGCCCACCTTTAAACCTGGGTGGTCTGGACTGTGGCTGTGGGCGTAAATACACAAAGACCCCGTATTCAGAGTTCCCACAGGAACTGCCACTGAGTAGCATGCTTGGGAAGCGGGAGTCCCCCCGCACGACTGAGCTGGGTTGAGGTTGCTGGATCACTTGGCATAGCAACTCGGTCCTCAAAGACTGTCCATGTGGTTCTCAGGCTGAGGTTGATACCAGGCATGAGTGAGACTCCTTGATATTTTCCTGTAATCATCGAGAAGGTTTTGGACATTGCCCAGCCACAAGGTTCCGGATTCCGGCTAGGTAAGCAGTGTGTCTGCATAGGACCCCAACGGAGACATGAGCCAGGCGCCACTCCTCAGAGTAGGCTGTGCACCCTGATAAATCACACCCTGTCGGTGGCCAGGCTCCTTCCTCATTGCACACGACTAACCCTCACGATGCCTCAGAGATCTGGGCCGCTCCGAAAAGGGGGAGGGAAATAGCGAAAAAGTAGAGGAAAAAGGAATCATGCATTCCTTTTCATAAAGACTATTGTCTGATCCATACCCACATGTGAAGTATCCCCCGATCCATTTTGTCTTAGTTACAAGATCATTGTTAATTCGTGCAGCTTTAATTTATGCATAGGAGAATTATATAGGGTAATTACCTGCAATTGAAGAAAAATGAATCATGTCAGCTCTGCTTAATCGTTGTACAGTTTGCCACTCTGTTTCTCTATTAGAAAAGATTCGAAGCAGTAACGAGTGTGTGTGAGATGCAAACTTGCATGGGTGTGTTAAATGGAGTATTCTTTTCCCTTTGATGTGCATCACAAATAGAGTCCTCAGGTCTGGACTGACTGGATTTGAATAGGATTCCCAGAACAATAGCTTTAATTTACTGACTTAACTCCCAGTTCATCTTTTCCAGAAGTGCCCATTTTCAAATCCATGTGAGATAAGTTATCTTCCTGGGCCCCATGTTAGCCTGAGTCTAATTTCTTTTGTGGGAATAATTTAGTGGGAATGATGATGATTTCCTTTGTCGACACTGATGGGGGATTTATAGTCATGATTACTAGCTTCCACACGGTCTCTGGATCTCTGTGATCCAGTGGCTTCCAAAAGCTAAGCCTAAAACAAGCAGCTGGAACAAATTATGGAGCATTGAGTGGACATGGATGGAAATATCCTTGTGAGTTTTATCAAGAAATGGATGGTTTGAACTCATATAAAATAGTTCAGAGAAGAATAAGACTTGGTAAAAGTTTGCTTAAAAAATTACACTGTGTGACTTTTCAAACATTTGAGACAGGCTACAAAAAAGGAATTAATGTTCGCACTACAATTGAGCTGTGAGTTTTGCTCTGAACTTCCTTGAAGCCAGGCAAAAGGGAGTCCGTGGTAGATTATCACTTCAGTTTTTGCTTTCAGAAAGATGGACATACAAAAAACACAGTAGTTCCTCAGAGGGCGGATTCCCCTGGCAACGAATTATAAAAGAAATGTCTCGGGGCACCTGGGTGGCTCAGTCTGGTTAAGTGTCTGCCTTCGGCTCAGGTCATGATCCCGGGGTCCTGGGATCGAGCCCCACATCAGAGAGTCTGCTTCTCCCTCTGCCTCTGTTCCTCCCCCTGCTCATGCTCTCTCTCTCTCTCAAATAAATAAATAAAATCTTAAAAAAAAATTAACTAATTAAAAAAAAGAAAGAAAATTAACTAATTAAAAAAAAGAAAGAAATGTCTTATGTGGGAACTTATATGTAAAAGAGGTTAAACTGAGCTAGTTAAAACAACGCCTTGCAGTCAGGTTCAAAAGGCAGCACCTTGTGTTTGGAACTCCACTCCGATTTTCTTATCCCTCCACTGGATTCCCCTAAAAATCCAAAAGGAGCAGTCAGAGGACAGTTCATGAAGAAAAAAAGAACATGTATATTTGGCCCTCAGTTGCTATTGTTTGGAAAACAATGACCCCACTTTTCTAAGGCAAAGTTACATGCCCTAGTCAGATTCTGTCTTCAGGGGCAGTTGAGCGTGACTCACCCCTTGCCCACCCTCCCTGCACACCCCTCCCAGGGGAGCCCAGCTCAGACAGTTGAGTTGCAACTCCATAATAATCTGGTTAATGTGCCAGAATTTCTCACTTGAGATTTTAGGTTCTAGCAAGACCAACTCGATTAGCAAAATAAATCAGAGCATAAAAACATAAGACTTGCATTGTTTTGGTAAGGCCAATGGTGTTTTTATTCTTGACCTTGATGAGGATGATGATGATGACGAAGATGGTGATGATGATGGTGATGACGGGATAGGCGTCAGTTTCACTGAGTACATGCTTTGTGCCTGGCATTTTGCTTTACAAGCCTGATGTCCCTCAATCCTCATAAGGCTTTAAGTCATAGATATTATGATCCCATTTTACAGAAGAAGAAACCATGGTCCCAAGGTCAATGTCCCAAGAGGTCAATGTCCCAAGAGGGAGATGCCAGCTGCATGACTGCCAACTGATAACCACATGCCTACCATACGACTTGATGTGTCTTTGTGTGCACGTATGTGTTTGAACTTCTGGATCCTGCTGCTTCTTTATTCTCACTTGCTCCTTCTTTCTACCCCTTACGAAGACACTGGCTGTGGGATTCTCTAAGATGCTGTATAACTCGAGACCCTTTATCAATCAACTAGAGCTTCGATGGCATGAAATTGCTGAGTCCGCTCTCAGGAAATACGTGATACTTGCATGCACGATGTTTACATGTGCTCTTCGTTTGCTAGGACAAATGTTCTCACGTGAACCATTTTCCTTGACTCCAGAAGTACTAACAGAAACGTAACTGTAAATTAATACTGCCCTTTCTTGCTGCGGATATTGATTGTGGCACACAGTGTAATCTGGAATCCAGCTCTGGAGGGTGGCAGAAGGTGGGGTATGGTGACTGGTTGTGTCTAGCCACCTGTCTGCACTGTTGCCCCCTTTCCTCTTCACCCTGAGTACGCCAGGCTGAACACTTGGGGGGCATCTGCTCTTGGGGCTGTAACCCTGCACTGCTAACTCGGAAACAATAGAGCCATTCTGCCAAATGATATATTTTTGGTGCACAGAAAAATTCTATCCCTCCACGGGATCAAAATACATTCCTATGTGAATTCATGTCATTTTTGAAAGACATTAACTTAGTTCACATTCTGAATTGTGCTCATCCCATTTGATTGTACTCAACACCCACATTCAGTGTTCTCTGTACTTTCAATTCCAAAGTCTGAGCAGAGGTTTGAGAAACATACAGTGTGGATGACATCCTTCAAAAAAGAAAATGTTCAGAGCTGCTGATTGTCTGGAGGGTGTTCGCTGAAAAACTAGCAAATCATGCCATAGAAAATCAGCTCTTAAAAAATGCCTGCTTATGGGGTAAAATATCCTAGGATCCTGCACCATATTTAATACCAACTGCATTTTTTTAAAGATTTTATTGTTAAGTAATTTCAACACCCAGTATGGGGCCCGAACTCACAACCCTGAGATCAAGAGTCACGTGCTCCACTGACTGAGCCAGGCAGGCGCCCCCCAACTGCATTTTTTAAATAGGAAAATCAACTGTTTTTGACTCCCTCTGCACATATCATATAATCTCTATCATTGAAGACTAGCTCAGTTTACTAATTCAATTCTCAAGAGACTAGAGAATACACAGTACCTAGGTAAATTATAAAACTCATGCAATCAACTCCTATGAAGCTTTTCTCCTCTGGGAGATGCACAGGAAGGCTCAACCTAGACCTTATTCAACTAAAAATTACTTGATAATACATTCTTATCACCGTTACAATACAAATAGCAAATGCATATTCACTCTTCTAAGCACTTGACGTTCACTGACCTATTGACTCTTCACAGCAACCTGTGAGCTTGGTCTTTTTGTCATCCCCATTTTACAGGTGAGGTCAACTGAGGCCTGGAGAGGCTAAGCAACCTGTCAAAACTGCACATATAAAGTGGTCTTGCTGGCCACAAACCCAGGCAGGCTGAGTTCTTTCGTCCCAACAGCCCTGAGATAGAAGGCATTAAATTTCTTTTAGAGAGAGAGAGGGAGCAGGTGGGGTGGAGGAAGGGCCAGAGGGAGAGGAGAGAGAAAAATCCTCAAGCAGACTCCCCACTGAGCGTAGAGCCTGACTGGAGTTGGGGGTGGGGAGGGGGTGGAGGGGGGGAGTCTTATGACTCTGGGATCATGACCTGAGCCAAAATCAAGAGTCAGGCGCCCAACTGACCAAGTCACCCAAACGCCCCCTAGAAAGCATTACTTTTAAGTCTTCGCAAGAATGGAAAAGTTTTTCTTTTAAATCCTAAGATTCCCAGAACCGTTCCCTTTTTCTTTCATTCAATAAAGATACAATTATATCCTGCTTTTCTGACAAAGACTTGCAATGTCTTTTTCAAATATTTTTTGTAGTGGAATTGGAATCAGGTGACCAGAGACCCATTAATGACTTAATTTTTTACATATTAAAAGAATGGAAGGGAGATATGATCAGTGATTGCTGCATACCATGTGCACAGAGAAAATGTAAACCCTGGGAAGATTTTTTTTAAGAATGCCTATCCCCAAGCCCCACCCCAGATCAGCTAAATCGAAATCTCTGGGGATAAGGCTCATATAGTGACATTTTTAAAAAGCTCTCCGGGTAAATAATAATAATAATAATAATAATAATAATTGAAATAAAACTCCCCAGGGGACTCTAATACACAACCAGGTTTGGGAACATCTAAATTAAATGTTGCAGTATGTTAGGTTTTTTCTAATTATTGATAGTTAATAGGAAGTTACAGAGGCTGGGATGTAGGTTAAATATTTCTTTCAGTGTAGCAAATGTTTTCAAATAAACCAATGACTGAGTTGCTAACAGTGGTCATGATTCTCTGGATTTAACCAGAGTGTAAAGGTACAGGGAGGGCATTACCCCTAAATGGCAAAGATTGCCTGTTTATTTTTGTTGAATCTAAAATGCTGTCATGGGATGCCCAGGTGGCTCAGTCAGTTAAGTGTTTGCCTTCGGCTCAGGTCATGATCCCAGGGTCCTAGGATCAAGCCCCATATTGGGCTCCCTGTTCAATGGGGAGTCTGCTTCTCCCTCTCCCTCTCCCTCCGCAACCCCCAGCTCATGCTCGCTTTGTCTTGCTCTCTCAAATATCCAAATAAAATCTTAGAAAAAAATAAATTGCTGTCATTATTGTTATACTGTGTTGCTAACCCATAATGAGCACCTCATTGTGGGAATGGTTATAAAATAAGAAATAACAACACAAGGAGCCTAATAGAAAAGTATCATTCTGAGCCATCTGAGCACCCAGTTACTACCAATGGATGATGTTGGTGGGGCATTCTGAACACTGATGACCCTCTGCTCCGGGTTGATGGGAAGTCACTTTAAGAAACAGGCAAAGAAAACTAGGGGAGGAATTCTGCCTTCTCAGCTGAAGGAAAATGGAGTTGGGTAGACACAAGACACATCTGGGAGGTAGACACTCAACTCTTCCAACAGTCTTGTGGATGGTGGCCTACAGGTCAGTTTTCTTACCTAAACAACAGGAATCGTGATAACTATCATACCCGACAGGGTTGCTAACAGGATATAGAGCTGTCAAAGCCTTTGGAAAGGAGGAATCTGCAAACCTAAAATGTTATTTCCAATCTCCTCTTTGAGGCCCTGAGGCGATGCTGGAGACACACAGAGCTGCTTAGCCACCAGAAGAGGAACCATTCTATTTTTCTTTCCAAAGGGTCACCTATTCTAAAGTCTTCTTAATTTAGCACCTGCTACTACATTCTTTGGAAAGAAGCTCCCTGTGCTGGAGAAGGTCTTTGTCCATTGGCTTGAATGCCTACCTTCCCTACACGGAGATTATTTCATTTTTTTGTTTTTGCATGGCTCTTATTACCCAGTCCCATGCCCAGTCCCAGTTTGCTTGAAGTATGCATTTGTTGCTGCAAGTCCTGACAGCCTTCGACCTCCCTGTCCCCTTGTCATTGGTGAAAGTCTCAGGGTACTCCCACGAGCTTCTCCCTGCTAGCCAGAGGACAGAGGCAAACTCTGAGGCTCCCTGACCACACAGCTCCCTTTCCATTGGCCCAAGAGACATGGTTCCAGTTTGGAGTGCCTGTGTTTACACGGATGTTGGCCTGAGTGCAGTGGAAAATTAGGTGGATTTGGAACCTAAAGCCAGTTAATTTGACCATCAGTGTGGTCAAATTATAGACTTCTTGTTTGCTTTGAAGTGGGATAGAGTAGACCCACCAAGCTAAAAGGCCAAACAAAATCTCCTTCTCTTCTTAGAGAAAATAGACAAATTTCCCTTCTCGATGACCTCGTCTTTATCTACACCAGGATCTGAGCAACTCAAGGATTATCCTGCATTGCATCCATCTTGCCTTCACCATTTTTCCGTTTACTGTGTCCTGAAGTGGTCCATAAAGAGGGCAAAGGTTAAGAATTACTGTCTCCTGGGGCACCTGGGTGGCTCAGTTGATTAAGTGTCTGCTTTCAGCTCAGGTCATGATCCCAGGGTCCTGGTATTGAGCCCTGCGTCAGGCTCCTTGCTCAGCGGGGGAGTCTGCTTCTCCCTCCCCCTGCTCTTGTGCTCTCTCTTGCTGTCTCTCTCCCTCTCAAAATATAAGTAAAATCTTAAAAAAAAAAATTATTACTGTCTCTAAAGTCATTCTTTCCTGCTTTATGCTGGATGAGTGTCCTGATACCCATATGCTACTTGAGATTGTCTTATTTTTCTAGCACTGGGCTAGTAGACACCCAATAAATTATTAAAATATTCAATAAACAGACTTAATAGAGCAAATGGAATAACAAATTCCTGACTACCCATCACCCCGTTGCAACAGTTGTCAAGAATTTGCCACATCTGCTTCATCTATTCCTTTTGTTATTGTGGTTGAAGCATTTTAAAGCAAATCTAGACCTTAGGTCATTTCACTCCTATACCCTTTGGTGTGTGTCTCAAAAGTATGGACATTTTCTCACATAATCCTTATTCCATTCTGTGCCTAAACAATTAGCAATAGCTCTTTTTAATATCTAGTTCATATTAAAATGTCCCAAGTGTCTAAAATATGACCTTTGTTCCGTTGGTTTGTCATCATGATCAAAATAGGATCCACACATTGCATCTGGTTGGTAGGTCTGTTGAATCTCTTGTTGCCCTACCCCTTCTCTTTTTTCCTTGAAGAAATTATTTGATTGGTAAGTTGTCTGAGGTCCTGCAAAGTGGTCCCAGGGAGGTCTGTTCCCTGCTTTATTTCTCCCAGGCTGTCCAAAGAATCATCAGGTCTCACTCTGTTTAGAACGCCACCCACGCTGATGGGAGGGGGAGGAAGGAGACAGTCAGTAAGGACCCACGAAAATGAGTGACAACTACTTTCTCACCAGTGAACCAAGAAACACTTTAAAAGACAAGGGCCAAAGGAAGACCAAACATTGCAGAGTGAGATCTCAGTCCCAGAAGACTGAAAGTAGTTCTTCACACAGTTCTGGTGTGACCCAGTGAATGGAGTGAATTCTGTGAGTGATCATAGGGAAGGTCTAGCAGATAGCAGGGTTTCAAGCTGGTGAGAGGGGGTGGTTGAGAGGTGCGTTAGGGGAGACAGGTCGTCTTGGGAAAAGTCTTCCAACCCCTCATTTTCCTGCTCTATAAAAATGGACCTGGGGCCCCTGCCTGGCTCCATTGGTTAAGCATCTGATTCTTGGTTTTGGCTCAGATCATGATCTCGGGATCCTGGGATTGAGCCCTGCACTGGCCTCTGAGCTCAGTGGGGAGTCTGTTTGTCCCCCTCCCTGCCCTCTGCTCCTCCTTGCACTCTCTCTCTCAAATAAATAAATAATCTTTTTTAAAAAAATGGATCTGACCCTCCTCTCTAGGTAAATTGACTCAGGACAGTGAGAGGGGAAAGCATCCTGACCGTGTCTTTTGGGCTCAGAATCCAAGTCATACAGCATTTCACATGTGTACAAATAAGCCTGTCGCGTGTTCTTTTGTCTTGGGTGTTAGAAATTTACCATATGTGGAAGGATCCAGTTCTTTGGTGTGGGTCTTTCTTTGGTAGGAAAAAGCCATAAACATTTGTTCTTTCTTTGCACTAAATTGTACTTTAAGCTAAGGATTAGTTGGGCTTTTGCTTCCTTGCTGTTTTTACAGCTTCGATTCCTTTGGAGAAAGCAAAGGATAGTATGAAATTACTAACCAGTCTTGGTATCATAAAAAGGAACATAATTCTGCTTTGTTGAGAATCTAGCTATACCTAACTGCTTTGCATTCTGATGATAAATTATTTGTTTTTGGCAACCCAAAATAACTCAGCAGATGTTATTCACATGGCCACCTTCTTGGTATGCAGCAGCAAGGACCAGTAATGAAACCACGATCCTTATTATAGCTGCTTAATTTGCCAAAATTACCATGCAGAGAACATGTGTCCAGAGAACAAATCTGAAAAGCCACTCAATTTTGAAGATGCTGGCAGATGATGACATGCTCATGCCCAGCCTAACTCCTCTAGAATCCCGGAATAACTTTCCGACACCAAGTTCTTCCAAAAGGAATCCATCGGTACAGTTTACTTCAGCTGTACTTTGTTTAATAATAATCCACACACCGTCATACAAAACACCACAGATGTAGGGAGACCCAGTTTAAAATTATCAGAGAAATGTACTTCAGGGCAGGGAGGATTCAACATGACAGATCAAGTTCTCCCTATTAATACATAATGACCGGAAAATGCCAATATCCAGCTAGCTCGTGTCCTTAGTCAAAACCTTCTTCTGTTTGTAGGCGGCTTAAAAAAAATTATGAAGTCTAATGAACATTTCTACACTTTCATCGGACTGTAGTGTGATTGATCATTGGGCAGTTGACTCATGGAACAGGTTCACTCCAACACCAATATCCCTTTATCAATTTTTAATTTTCATGATAAATCTGTGCTATGAGAAGTCTTTCTATGAACGTATAGTTACATAAGCGAACCACTTCAATAGCTAACGGTAAGCAACTATGTAGGGCCATCAGAACACGTTTGCATTGGGGCGCCCGGGTGGCTTTGTTGGTTAAGTGTCTGACTCTTGATCTCAGCCCAGGTCTTGATCTCCGGGTCGTGAGTTCAAGCCCAGCATGGAGCCTACTTAAAAACAACAATGATAACAACAACAGAATACACTATCTTTACCAGACTTGTAAAAGCTCCATAACACAGGCTGTAACCAAGAGAATGATATAGGTGAGGTCATGAAAGAGTGTCTTGTTCGCATATGCAACTAGGAACAGAGACTGTGAATAATAATGCATATCTTCCCACATAAATTCTGTACGCTTCCCTCCTCTGGATGAGCCCTCACTAGTTTTTTTTGGTAGAAAAAAAGCCAAGTTAGGGACTCTGGGGGCCAAAGCCCAGAAGGAGTCCAGGTGCGCTAACTGGGTTTCTTCATGATTACCAGACCCCCTAAAGCCCCCAGGAGCAGCCCTGCATACCCTTAGGTGTCATTTTCAAGTCTATAATAAGATGCCTGAATGCTAAGCGTTTGAAGTGCTGCTTTTAAAAGTGTTGTCATAACAACAGGAATAAAATGACTAATGTAACTCGAGTTTGAAGGAACTGCCTTAGTTTTAAGTCCATTGTGTTACCTTCGTGTTGCGAGAGCTTAGCTGTAACCTCCTACCTAGCTCAGATGAAGGCCGTGATCATTTCACAACACCACGATCAAGTCCGTGGTTTTAGCTATATTTGCCATCACGTAATCGTCAATCAATTTGATTTACTTGCTCAGATGGCAAAAAAAAAAAAAAAAATGGACCATATGCAAGAATATGTCTTAGTTTGATTATGTAAGCCGTATCTGAAAAGCTTTAAGATAATTTATCCTTTTCGGGCGCCTGGCTGGCTCAGTCAGTGGAGCATGTGATTCTTGATCTTGGGGTTGTGAGTTCGAGCCCCACATTCAGTGCTGAGATTACTTAAAAATAAAAAAAATCTTAGAAAAAAAAAAAGGTAATTTATCCTTTCCCTGGGATGAAACATACCACATAGCTTGATTACAAGGCACTAATCCTTTTTCTACGTCTCATGCTCATTAATGAATATCAGTGTTCATCACACGTGCTGGGCAAGGGAAAAAGCACGTTGTGCATAATTATGCTTCCCAGCACAGTAACTGGGTACCTTCTCCTAGAACTTCATGGTTTTTTTTCTGTTTAGGATTTCCAAAGATGTAGCTCAGTTCTAGCAAAACAATAAAAAAATAAGAGCTTACAAAAATGGTAATTTTTATAGAGGCAAACAGCCATAGAAGATGTCAGTATCATTTTGATGCTTTTTTGAAGTAAAGAAGCAACACTCACCATTAGCTAGAAATGAGTTGCCAAGCTCTAGGGATAAACAGGCTGCCTGCAGGAAAGCCTGAAGGAGTTGATGGTGCCAGGCACAGGGCCATTTTCTTCTCTATCAGAGCGTTGTTTTTGAATCTGGTGATCAGAAAGTGAGGCTTTGTGGTGGGTGTATGTTTCTCTCAGCAAGATCAGCCAGCTGTCTTTGGGGACAGTGTTCCCAAGAGATTTTTCCCTTTTGATATATATGGGTTTTAAATAGAGATATATGTAAATGCACTTACTATTGCTAATAGCTTCAGCTTCCATTGAAGTGCAAAATGCTCTTTCCTTCGGACCAGGAAACAGGTGGTCTTGTTTTGCTATGTAGCTTGCACCAAATGAAGGTCTATTAGTGTTCTAGACTTTTCATTTCAAGATGAGTTATGACAACATTAGTCAAAATCCACTCAGCCCCTCTTGAGATTGAAGCTAGTTTTATGTCCTAAATCGTTTCTCTTCTAATTGCCATGAGGCCAGCCGCAGCTCCCTGTGTTTATTTGATCCACCAGAATAGAAGAAGAAACAGTTTTCATTTTCCCCAGAGGTTGTAATGGTGTCAATTACCTACAGGCTCTTGCAACTGACTGTCCCAGAGAATAGACGTGCTATTAACATTTCTTCTTTACTCTTCAAATGAGTCAGCGAGACCCTTAAAATAGCTTTACCATGCTCTGTTGTCATTGCTTTGAGTGGTGATAAGAGAGAGAGAAAGAAGGAAACAGTCATGTCAAATTACTTTATTTCTGTAGGTCTCTTCACTTGTAAAATATACTTTCCACATAATTGAGAAAAGTCAGATGCATCTTCAAAGGACAAGTTCTAGTTAACAGGAAACACCATTAGTTCACACCAAGCCTTTTACATACCTTATCTCATTTTCTCCTTGCAACAACCGAGGTGACTTAGACATTATTGTCATCATTTTATTGAGAAAAGTTGGAGCGTAGGGGGGACTGGAGACTTGGGTGAAACCTGGACCAGCCTGGCACCAGAGCCAATGTTTTTCTATCCTACCTTGTACTAAGAATCAAAGAAGTCAGTGCAGATAGATGGTGCCTACCCTCAGAAGTTTATAGCTGGGTTGAAGAGATGAGATGTTCAAGAAAATAGTTATAATAAAGGGGGTCCCTGAATCTGTGAGTTCCCGCCAGTGATGCAGAGTTTTGCTGTTCATGAGGAAAGACCCTCTAGCCGAACTGCTCAGAAAATGCTATGAAGAACAGTTGGCTTTTGGGTCAATGAAGGTAATGGGTTAAACCCATTGAATAAGAATCCAGGAGTCCATCCTGACAATAAAGAAATAAACAAACAAATACATAAAAAAGATTAAGGAAAGCTCTTTCTCATAGTAGAAAAATATTATTGGGTTCAAAGAGTACCATTTTGCCACCATCATAGTAATACTTGATTTGGGCAAGAACCATCAATGGAGGCTAAAACTCCTGAGTCAGAGTAACAAGATACTTGCGTAGCCTCAAAGTACCTCCTTACCAACCACTTATCAATTACAGAGACAAAAATAGTAACTTTCCAGGGGAGAAACTGGCCAAACACACCTCAACCTAGTGATCAACGTTAACACCACCCATCATGGGACCACGTGACTCCTTGTATCTACTGATGCAATTCCTTAAAAGGACAACAATATCACTTATGTGATGTCACTGCCAAAAATGCAGAGCCTGAATCTAATTATGAGAAAATGTCAGACAAACCCAAACTAAGGAACATTCTAGAACACAGCTGGTCTGTGCCATATGAAAATGTCAATGTCATGAAAGACAAAGGCCAAGGAACCATCCCAGATTAGAGGAGACTAAAGACACATGACAAGAGAGACAGTGCACAATCCTGGATTGTCTCCTGGGTGGGGGGGGAAGATGATGTGCTGTATGTTATTGGGGACAATTGGTGAAATTTGCATAAGGTCTGTACATTAGATAATAGTATCGTGTTCACGTTTAATTTCCTGACATTAACAATCGTACTATGGCCGTGTAAGTGAATGTCTATGTTCTTAGGAAATACACATGGTCATATTTAAAAGTAAATTTCATTCTATTTGCAAATTGCTCAATGGGGAAGAGCAAATATACATGTAAATATGTATATGCAAATTGCCCTCAAATGATTTAGGAAATTGTGTGTGTGTGTGTGTGTACGTACATGGGGATGATGACAAAGTAAAATGTGGCAGACGTCAACAAATAATGAATCTGGATGAAGGATATAGGAGAGCTGTTCATACTTTTTTTTTTTACAACTTTTGTGTAAGTTTTAAATTATTGCAAAATCACATGTTTTTTTTTTAATTGGCTTTTCAGCTAGGCTTCCCAAACACTCATGTGTTTAGTCCTTATCAGTATTTAAAGTAGTGTGGTTTTTTAATTATCTAAAAATTGTTGCCTTCAGAAAGATGCTAGTTTCCAGCTTCGCTAGCTTTTGCCTCTCCAGATCATTCCCGTTCTGGAGGTAGTCGGTTTTGTCTTCTTTATGAAACTGGGGAATAACAAGGAGCGGGAGTTGTCTCCCATCTGCTTATAGACAGCCATATCTTCTTCTCCAATTACATTATTAAGACTGATTAAAGTAGAGATCATTTTGGGTTCTCTTTGGATCTTGGACAACAAATCGCAGCCTGCCAGTGTTGAGCATACCCCCATATACTTAATTATATCTCAATTGATGGACTCCTAGAAACAAGGAAAGAAAACCATCACTATCAGTTTCCAGCGATTCTAAAGATGAATATCTTTCTGTTTCTCCCAAGTTAATTGAACCTAAGTCTTTATTATCATAGTCTCTGTGTTTCTCAAGCACTTTACCTTTTAGAAAGCACTCCTTGATTTTAGGTATGTTTTCAGGCAGACGTCCTACCATCTGCAGGGATGATGAGAAGTGGGGTTTAGGAGATGTCCAAGTATCCTTGTAATTGTAAGACTGAATGATGCTTTGATCTCAGTTGAACCTTAAAAGGCTTGTCTGTTAAAATGGGGAGGAAATACAACTCTTGTTCTATGGACACCAAATTGGAGATCCAGCAAGTTTGGGAATTGCCCAAGGGGCCATGTTGGTTCTTCCATCTCTTGCTGAGGGTGAGGCTATGCTGGGTTGTTCTATAGATTTTTGTATCCATCCAGGTCACTTGTCTTAGTCAGTGTCATGTGTCATGCATGCATTTATTATTTGGTTAACAATGTTGGCAACCGAAAAGCAAATATTAGCATTGACTAAATTTATTTAGTACGTTACAAAAAATAACCAATGACTTAAATATATCTACTTTTTTTTTTTTTTTTAAGATTAGTCAACTTCTGTAATGGGTACCTTGCAGCCATATAATAAACAGAGACCTATTTTTAGGATTCATCTTAAATCATCATTTAGCATAGCGGGCTATTTCTATCTGGCCCACATGCCTCTTTCAGACAACTGAATTATACTTCTGCTCTTGACCAAGATGTGGGGAGCATAAACAGGATGGCATTGCTAAGAAGCAGAGCAGAGGAACACAAATCGGGCATGCAGAAAGGACTCAGAAGGTGCAGGGGTAGGGGGTGGTGTGTAGCATCCTGCATGGACTCAGGGTCAAATCATGAAACCATCAACTCTCAGGTGGTTGGTCATTGAGTCAGCATTTTCCTTTCAAGTCTCGATTTCTTGGCACTTCCTCTTGCAGAAGGAATGATGACTTTTTCTAAAAATTGACCGTGATTTTTTAATAGCTCTATTGATGTAGAATTCGCATGCCATAAAATTCATTCATCCTGAGTGTACAGTTTGGGTCTTAGGAAATGCGTGCTGTTGTCCGACCATGGCCAGAGTACAGTTTGGGCATGACCCCGTGACACCCCAAAGGTCTCTCCTGCCCCTGGATCTGCTCCCATCCTTGGCACCAGGAAAACCCTTGTACTGATTATAGCATTTGTTACTTTGCCAGCGTATCACCCCAGCCACCTTCCACCTGACTTACTGGTCATCGTCCTATCTCAGAGGATTGGTCTCAGTCTAACTTCTGGAAAGGGCATAGCTTTGAAACTCTGGCGACTGTTGGTTTTTAAGTAGACCCTCTCCTCTCGTGAGCAATGCTTTGGTGCAAATGGAGATATCCCTGATATCTCGTCACTCGGAAATCTCAGATGTCTCGGATTTCCTATCATCAATGGGAATCTTCCAGAATTACCCGTATGCATTCTTAATCAGAAGATTTGGTTAAATAAAAAGAGGAAAACACCCTAAAGACCTTTCTTTTCAAGGGTTAGGACAATGACACAGCCATTGTGCTGTGTTTTAATGTCATGATGTTTGGTGTCCCACAACTTACGCGTGAGCTAATGCTAACTGCTCCCTCATTTCCCAAAGAGAAACCCTGGTGTCAGCCTTGCAGGGGTCCCCTTTGCCTTTGGCCACATCTTAACATCAGAAATAAAAAGATTGTATCACATAGACTGGTTGGATTTCCTTTTATTAACCAAAGGAACACATGGACTCTGGAGTAGACCTAAGTACCCTTTTAAAGATGGTTTAAGAAAAAAGCTCATTTATAAACCCCTCGACATGGTCCTATAAAAAGAATCTGATAAAAATAAGCAGGATACAAAATTTAGCATGCATTATGTTCAAAAATCTTTATGTTTTAAGTGGAAAGGAGAGACTTGAGGAATACAAAATACACTGAAATTCTACTGGAGGCACACTGGGTCTCTCTCACCATCTCTGCCCTGCCTTCTTTCCACTTCTTTTGTACTTTCCTGAGCAGAGCGCTTTTACGCCTGGAAAAACTCAAAATAGCTCAATAATTCCTATTTCTGCAAATGAACCTCAGCATACTTAACTCTAACGATCATCTTCACATTCCTTCTAGCAGAGGAGATAGTCTGCCCAGTTACTTTACAGGTTAATCCGTGCCTCCAACTCAACCTCTCTGAACTAGTCAGCTTGGAGACTCTTGCTTGACAGCTGTTGAAAGGAGGTCAGCCTGTAACTGGGCTGTCAGGATCCTTACCTTAGCATCCCTAACCTCATGGGTCCCCAAGAGGAACGGTTCCAATTTGGGGAGAGAGGCTTGCAACTCAAGCTAATCAAACTCACAAGAACATATAAGGCAGAGTGCCAACTTCTAAAAATACAATGGAACATAGACCTGTCACCAGGACTGAACTTTTCAAAGGTTTTGCTTCCTCTTTTATGACTTCTGCTGGGAGTGTTACCACGAGCTGTGTGTAGGGCCCTGCTGAGGGATAAAAGCTCATCATCACCCACCCTGCCAGCAAATCTGCAGGGGCGATTTCTATCACTCATTCATTTCTGCTTGAGCGTCAGCCGATCGCTAAGTTCTCCAGGTAGCTGGCTCTTCCCCCCTCTGAATTGCACCCAGATTTGCACATTCGACTTCCGGTCTAAACAAGGCAGGAGACCCAGTGGAGGGAGGGGGGAGTCCTTGATCCCCTGGCCTCTTTTTATCTGCCTCAGCCCCCTCCCCAGACCCTGCCATCTCCAGGCTCTGTGCCCTTCTCCAAAAGCTGCCTGCTGATTGGAGGAGCTACCTTCTAATTTAAACAAACTCAAGAACTTTCTGTCAGAGGGTGGCAGTCCCTAGCACCCACCAGGGCCCAGGGCACCTGTATCCCCATGTTATGATGTATGAAATCCTATACTCGTTTTCACGTCAAAAGCCCCTGGTCTGTGCTTGGATCGCATCACTGGGCAGGAGAGGAGGAAGCCTCGGGATTCATTGTGGAAACAGTCAAGACGAGAAAGAACCGGGGCTTTCTGGCTTGTTTTCCGAGAGGCTCAGCTCCCAACGGGGGGCCTTGTTTAAGTCAAGGTGCTTGGGATTCTTTCCGGAGGAGTTCCGTTCTTGCCATGGATTGGGGGATGGCAGGTGGGATGGCTGCCTGGTGCACCAGCCGGGCCTCTTGGGACAAAGCAAAGCGAGGAGCAGACCTGCAGCTTGACCAGTGGCCTGAGATCTGAAGCTTTTCTGCGATGGAAGGCATCCAGAGGAATGCTGCTGCCAGTCTTGTCAGGAAGACCCGGCGAGGACTCAATAATTTAGGGACTGCAGACATTCTGGAAGCCCCAGCGGTTTTAAGTAGCAGTATCCAGAGAAGCGTTTGTTGCTTTATGTGGAATTTCTTGGTTACTAGATATGGTCTTTGGAGAGCCATGGCGTGACGTCTGGGGTCCAGGGCAGGCTAAGCACCGTCCCCCCCCTACAAGTTTGGCAGATGAAAATAAAGATGGCACAAAGCTGAGAACTCATAATAAGGACTTCGCTGGGGGGATCGGAATTGTTCTGGCCTAATGAGAATTTGTGACACCAAACACATCATTTCTTAGAAATCATATTTCTCCTTTGCAAGACTATTAAATATACATGACAGAGTAAATATACTTGTTACCCAACACTTACCAGATATGTTCTTTTTTTGTCCTTTTTTTAAATTGAGGTATAATTGACATGCAATATCCTATGAATTTTAGGTGTATCTCACAGCAAGTCACCATTTTTCCACATTACGAAGTGACACCTCCCCCCCCCCAGGATAAGTCTCATTGCCATCTGTCCCATCATATATACTCTTGTGTGTGATGTTCTTTTTCCTCCAGTCCCAACTCGGGGCAGCTCCAAACGTTTGCAATTCCAAAAAAGAATTTTGCATCATGAGGCACCTGGGTGGCTCAGGCAGTTAAGCATCTGCCTTCAGCTCAGGTCATGATCTCAGGGTCCTGGGATCGAGCCCCGCATCGAGCTCCCTGCTCAGCAGGAGTCTGCTTCTCCCTCTCCCTCTGCCCTATCCCCTTCTCGTGCTCTCTCTTTCCCTCTCTCTCTCTCAAATAAATAAATAAAATCTAAAAAAAAAAAAAAAAAGAATTTTGCATCATACAAATAATACATAAATATATTTCCTTTATGAAAATGAATACAACCATTAAAATATGCCTGACTACCCGTCAGTCCGTCTGCTCCATAGACTATCTTGTGGATGCTTTCAGGACTTTTCTATTCCATGTACATGGTTTTATATTGTTCTGTTTTTAACACTCCTGGTATCACACTCTGTTTTGTTCCGCAGTTTGTCCCTGGGATCTTTCTATGTGGGCCTATTGATTTTCAACTGCGGCAGAGTATCCTCTCCCATGGTTTTGCCATAATGTACTGACCATTGCTGAAAAGATTAACATTCATATCCTTTCCATTTTTCCACTGGTACATTGCCTGTCATGAACACCCCATAGATGCCCATCTGTGAACTTGAGTCTTTGTCTACAGGACATACCAAAGAGTAGATGGGATGCGTTAAAGGATCCGTATGTTTTACTTCTCAAACAGATACTACCAAATTGCCCTCCAGACTTTGGGTACCGCTTTATACCCCTAACGGCCACAATACTGCAGTTCTACTGTGGTCCTTTTTCTTAAGTTAAGGCTTTTAGGCCAAAGGAGCATTTGCCGTTAAGATGTAAATTGCTCTGGTGGAGATGACTGGTTTTAAGTCCTTAAGGCCTTGAAAAGGAGTGGTGTCATTTTGGGGGTGTTTTGGCTGGATGCTGGGAACAATGCATCCATGGGGTTTCTAGGAAGCCAGGAAGAGTCTGCAGACTTAGCCAACTCAGTGGGCCCTGAGGTGGGAGTGGGGTCACCAAAAAGGTGGTAAGAGAGCGTCTGTGGGATAAGTTGCAAGTGGGGAGGGGCTGGGGGAGCTGGAAGACGGGTCTCGAAGAACTAGCCCTGCTTCAGAGTTGGGGGTGTGGATGGGGCACGTGTGTGTGTATACTCTTGTTCCTAAGACCGCCTCCTCCATCTACCCCGTCCCAACCTACTCCCTTCCTCCACGAGCCTGACTGGCGGGGAGGGGGGGGGGCCCGCTGTGCACGCTAGTTTTATGACTGTCCTGGGGCAGTTTGTCAGCCTTCAGGAGAATGGACCGCAGGATAGAGATCTCAGCCCAGACCAGCTCTCGGCCAAATTCTTTCCTGATAATGATCATTTCTAAGACCAGAAAGTCTTGTTCCTACGGATCACCCATTCAACCTATAACTGTGATGAAAAGCCTCTGAGGGTTTTACCCATCCTGAAGCATTTTACATTCTGAGAATCCTGGGCAAACATTTGTTTTATGCTCAAGACCATTCCTGATCTATCACTGAACCGTAGAAGGTAAATTATTCTACCATCCAGTTCATATGTTTTACTCTCTCACTGTTGAATTCATTTAACAAGACAGTTAAACTTTGCAGAGAGAGGCTTATTT
Source organism: Leptonychotes weddellii (assembly GCF_054177405.1). Lineage (NCBI taxonomy): Eukaryota > Metazoa > Chordata > Mammalia > Carnivora > Phocidae > Leptonychotes > Leptonychotes weddellii. The sequence continues at coordinate 2,336,652 of NC_138376.1, read as the reverse complement.
AAAACTGAATAGTACTTCTTATTTAAAACTGAATGCTAGCCCTTTATCTGATATGTCATTTGCAAATATCTTCTCCCATTCTGTCAGTTATCTTTTGGTTTTGTTGACAGTTTCGTTTGCTGTGCAAAAGCTTTTTATCTTGATGAAGTCCCAATAATTCATTTTTGCCCTTGCTTCCCTTACCTTTGGCGATGTTTCTAGGAAGAAGTTGCTGCGGCTGAGGTCGAAGAGGTTGCTACCTGTGTTCTCCTTTAGGATTTTGATGGACTCCTGTCTCACATTGAGGTCTTTCATCCATTTTGAGTCCATTTTTTTGTGTGGTGTAAGGAAATGGTCCAGTTTCATTCTTCTGCATGTGACTGTCCAATTTTCCCAACTCCATTTGTTGAAGAGACTGTCTTTCTTCCATTGGACATTCTTCCCT
>NC_138376.1:2323746-2335728 GCF_054177405.1 Leptonychotes weddellii | reverse complement strand
ATGTATGGGGATTAACATAACAATAAAAAAATAATAATAAAAATGGGCAAAAGACCTGAATAGACATTTCTCCAAAAAAGATATACAAATGGCCAACTGGTACATGAAAAACATCACTAACCATTAGGGAATGTAAATCAAAACCACAATGAGATATTATTTTACACCTATCGGGATGGCTATTATTAAAAATACAAAAGGCAAAAATTGGTGAAGATGCAAAACGCTTGCATGCTGTTGGCGGAATGCAAAATGATGCAGCCATTATGGAAAACAGTAAGAAAGTCCCTCAAAAACTTAAAAATAGAACTACAACATGACCTAGCAATCTCACTACCAGGTATTTATCCAAAAGAACTGAAAAGAAAATCTCAGAGATATTTGTGCTCCCATGTTTAGTGAAGCGTTATTCACAATAGCTAGGTACAATTTTGAATCTAGAGTCAGCAATAATGTATTGTATACTTCAAATTTTGTTAAGAGAGTAGAGTTCATGTTAAGTGTTCTTTCCACCATAAAATAAAATAGAAAATAAAGACTGAAGTCTGCAGAATGAAAAAGAAGAAAGAAAGAAAGAAAAGGTAGCATGAGAGGGATCCGGGTGGCAAGCAGAGGAGCTCTTCCAAGGACAGGCATAAGCAAACTTCAGCATAAGAAATCTCACTAAAATCCTGACATATAGGGGTGCCCTGGTGGCTCAGTCGGTTAAGTGTCTGCCTTCAGCTCAGGTCATGATCCCAGGGTCCTGGGATCGAGCCCCACATCAGGCTCCTGGCTCAGCCGGGAGTCTGCTTGTCCCTCTCCTGTTCCCCCTGCTTGTGCTCTTGTGCACGCTCTCTCTTTCTCTCAAATAAATAAAATCTTAAAAAAAAAAAAAATCCTGGCAGATAAAAGCACCAAAAGCCACATTACAGAGGGCCAAGTATGCAGCAGGCGTGATGATTCAGCCCACAGTACATTTACGTCTGCCACAGAGCTGCTGTTTGCGTCACCCAACAGATGCATTGTGAAAAGCTGTGAAAAGGTGACTTTTGGTTAAATATTTTACATGAACCTGTGAATCAAAAAAGTCCAAAGATGAATCTCCTTTAAGGCTAACAGATACCTTAATGTATAGATTTGGTGAATTCAGATTTGAGAAGCAACACAGTGGCTAATACCTAGACTCTGGAGCTAAACCCCTGAGGTCAGTCCTCCGCACCATCGCTTATGAGCTGGACAGCCTCAGGCAAGCTCCTGGACATCATGGCGATGTCCTCATCCACAAGTGGGGAATATAGTGATATCTCGTCCATAAGGTTGTTGTCGAATAAATGACATATAATTTTATAAAGTGCTTCAAACTATGTAAGCCTTTATTAAATAAAGCAATATATTTAATAGATCCATTTTGCTTAAAATGGGTGCTTTGCATAGGGTCTTCCTATATGTGAAAACCCAGTTTTTTAAAACCCAGAAAGCAGGCAGTAGGTTATTGGTTTTACTGAAGTTTTAGCCTAGGATTCTCTTCAATGGCAAGTACTTTGCTGAACACCAAAATACAAGTCAAATGATTAAAATGTAGCTTAAGAACATATCTGATCTAGGGGTGCCTGGGTGGCTCAGTCGTTAAGCGTCTGCCTTCGGCTCAGGTCATGATCCCGGGGTCCTGGGATCAAGCCCCGCATCGGGCTCCCTGCTCAGCGGGAAGCCTGCTTCTCCCTCTCCCACTCCCCCTGCTTGTCGTTCTTGCTCTCACCATCTCTCTATCAAATAAATGAATAAAATCTTAAAAAAAAAAAAAAGAAATGAAGAATGCCTTTGACGAGCTCATTAGTAGCCTGGACATGGCTAAGGAAAGAATCTCTGAGCTTGACGCTATGACAATAAAAACTTCTAAAACTGAAAAGCAAAGAAAAAAGACTGGAAAAAAAAAATGGAATGTAATATCCAAGACCTGTGGGAGAACTAAAAAAGGTATAAATAACATACATATAATCAGAATACTAGGAAGAGAATAAAGAGAGAAAGGAACAGAAAAAAAAATATTTGCAATAAAAATGACTGAGAATTTCTCCCAAATTAATGTCAGACATCAAACCATAGATCCAGGAAGTTCACAGAACACCAAACAGGATAAATGCAAAATAAAATAAAATAAAATAAAATACATAAATAAATTTACACCTAGGCATATCATATTCAAATTGCAGAATATCAACAATAAAGAAAAAATCTTGAAAGAAGGAGGAAAAAAATCTTACCTCTATAGAGGAGCTAAGATAAAAATTACACACTAACTCTTGGAAACTGTGCCAACAAGAAAAGAGTGGACTGAAACGTTTAGAGTGCTGAAAGAAAAAGGCCCACCAATCTAGTATTCTGTATCCTGCAAAATTATCCTTCAAAAGTAAAGGAGAAATAAAGACTTTCTAAGACAAACAAAAATTGGAGGAATGTGTCACCAGTAGACCCACCCTACAAGAAAAGTAAAAAGAAGTTCTTTGCAGAAAAGGAAATGGTATAGGTTAGAAACTTAGATCTATATAAAGAAAGAAGGAGCATTAAAGAAGGAATAAGTCAAAGTCAAATAAATTTTTTTTCTTAGGTGATGTAACAGATAACAGTTGGTTCAAAATAATAATAGCAAAGATGTATCCAACTATTTTAGCTTATATATAATTGAAATTAATGACAATGATACAAGGGAAGGGAGGAAATTATTATAAGGTATCTGTACTACTTGTGAAGTGTTATCATGTTATTTGAAAGTGGACTTGGACTAGCTGTAAACCTATATTGCATACTCTAGGGAAACCATTAAAAAAGTTTTTAAAAATACTATTATTGACATGCTAAGAAAGGAGAGAAAATGGAATCATATAGAATGCTCAATTAAAAACACAAAAGGCAAAAAAAAGAAGAGTGGAAGAAAAAAATAGAAACAAATAACAAGAGCAATGAATAGAAAAGAGGGACAAATATGGTAGTTATAAATCCAACTATATCAATAAATACTTTAAGCATCAAAGGTCTAAATATACCAATTAAAAGACAGACTGTCAGACTAGATCAAAAAGCAAGATCCAGCTATAGGCTGTCTGTAAGAAACCAGTTTTTTTTTTTTGTTTGAGTATAGTTGACACACAATGTTACATTAGTTTCAAGTTTTCTCTTCAAGTTTTTATGGAACATTCACTAATACAGACCACATTTGGGGCCACAAAACAGACCTTAATAAATTTAAAGGAATAAAAATCATACAATTTATTCTCTAAGAGCACAAAAGAATTAAACCAGAAGTCAATAACAAAAAAATTGCTGGAAAATCCCCAAATGCTTAATGATTAAACAACACACCTCAAAATAAAGCATGTGTCAAAGAAGAAATCTCAAAAAAAAATTTCTCATATTTTAAACTAAATTAAAATACGAGTCATCAAAATTTGTGAAATGCAGTGAAAGCAGTGTTTATGGAGAAATTTATGGTGTTGAATGCATATATTAGAAAAGAAATATCTAAAATTAATAATACAAGCTTCCACCTCAGGAAACTAAAGCAGAGCAAATTAAATCCAAAGTAAGCAGACAAAAAGAAATAATAAAAATTAGAGCAGAAATCAATGAAATTGAAAAAAGAGAATCTTTAAAGAAAATGAACAAAACCAAAAGCTGGTTCTTTGAATGGATCAATCAAATTGTTAAGCTTCTAGACAGGTTAACTAAGAAAGAAAACACAAATTACTTATATCAGAAATGGCAAAGGGGACAACACTACAGATCCCATGAACATTAAAAGAAAAAGAAAGGAATACTATGAATAATTCTATGCTCACAAATTTGATAAGCTAGATGAAACAGACCAATTCCTTGAAAAAAAAAACCTGCCAAAACACACACAAGAAGAAACAGACAATCTCAATAGGTTGATGTCTATTAAATAGATTGAATCAGTAACAAATAACATTCCAAAACAAAAAAACATCAGGCTCAGATGAGTTGACTGGTGAAATCTACCAAACATTTAAGGAAAAAATTATACCAATTCTCTACAATTTCACTCTGAATATAGAGGCAGAGGGAATACTTTCTAATTCATTCTATGAGCCCATCATTACACTAATATCAAAACCAGATAAAGATGTATAACCAAGAAAACTATAGACCAATATCTCCCATGAACATAGATGCAAATATCCTTAGTAAAATAATAGCAAATCGAATTCAACATTATGTGAGAAGAATGATACACCACAGGTAGGATGTATTCCAGGTAATGAAACAGTGGTTCAACATTAAAAAATCAATTAATGTAATCCATCAAGTCAACCACCTAAAGAATAAAAATCACATGATCATATAATAGATACAGAAAAAGCATTTGGGGCACATGGTGGCTCAGTCGGTTAAGCATCCGACTCTTGCTTTCAGCTCAGGTCATGATCTCAGGGTCATAGGATCAAGCCCCACATCGGGCTCCACACTCAGTGCAGAATCTCCTGGAGATGTTCTCTCTCCCTCTCCTTGCCCACTCCCCCCCACCCCACTTGCACTCGCTCTCTCTTTCTAAATAAATAAATTCTTTAAAAAAGAAAAAGAAAAAGCATTTGGCAAAATCTAATGCCCATGCATGATAAAAACACCGTAAACTAGGAATTGAGGGGGAACGTCCTCAACTTGATAAACAACATCTTCAGACAACCAAAAGCTAACATCAAACTTAATGGTGAGAAACTAGAAGCTTTCCTGCTAAGATCAGGAACAAAGAAAAATGTTCCCTCTCACTACTTCTTTTCAACATTGTGCTAGGACTCAACATTGTGCTGGAAGTCCTAGATAAGACATTAAGACAAGAAAAAGAAATAAACATATATAGATTGAGAAAGGAGAAATAAAACCATCTTTGTTTGCAGATGACATGATCATGTATGGAGAAAACCTGAGAATCAACAACAACAAAAATCTTGGAACTAACAAGCAATTATAGCAAAGTTACAGGATCCAAGGTTAATATAAAAAGTCAATCACTTCCCTATATATCAACAATAAACAAGGAGAGTTTGAGATCAAAAACACAATACTATTTACATTAACAGCTAAAAAGATGAAATACTCAGGTGTAAATCTAACAAAATATATATCAGATCTACATAATGGTGAAAAAAATCAAAGAACTAAATAAATGAAAGATTCCATGTTCACGGATGGGAAGACAATATTGTCAGGATGTCAATTCTTCCCAGCTTGATCCATAGAATCAACACAATTTCAGTCAGAATCCTAGCATGTTATTTTGTGGATATCAAATGATATGAAGGGCAAAAGACCCAGAATAACCAATGCAATAGTGAAGGAGAAGAACGAAGTCAGAAGATTGAAACTACCAGACTTCAGCACTTACTATAAAGCTACAAAAATCTACAAATCAAGACAGAGTTGCAAAAGAATACACAAATAGGTCAATGGAACAGAGTAGAGAGCCCCAAAATAGACCTACACAAATACAGTCAACTGATCTTTGACAAAGGAGCAAAGATAGTCTTCTCAACAAATGGTGCTGGAACAACTGGACATTCACATCCAAAAGAATAAACCTAGACCATACTCTTCTTACAAAAATCCATTCAAAATGGCTCAGATACCTAAATGCAAAATGCAAAACTATAAAACTCCTAGAAGATTACATAGAAAATCTAGAGCCCCACATCGGGCTTCGAGCTCAGCATGGAGTCTGCTTGAGACTCTCTCTCCCTCTTCCTCTGCTCCCCCCTTGCTCATTCTCACACACTCTCTCTCTAAAATAAATAAAGAAAGAAAATTAAAAAGAAAAAAACTAAACATAATCTTACTATACAATCCAGCAATCATACTCCTTGGTATTTACCCAAATGAGTTGAAAACTATGTCCACACAAAATCCTGCAGATGGATGTTTATAGAAGCTTTATTCATAACTGTCAAAATCTGGAAGCAACCAAGATGTGCTTCAGTAGGTGATTGGACAAATAAACTGTGGTCCATCCAGACAATGGAATAATACTCAGTGCTAAAAATAAATGTGCTATTAAGCCACAGAAAAACACAGGGAAAACTTAAATGCATATTACTAAATGAAAGAAGACAAAATGAAATGCCTATATATAGTATAATTCCAACTATATGACATTCTAGAAAAAGGCAAAACTAAAGAGACGGTGGTTCCCAGGGTTTAGGGGTGAGGGACAAATGAACAGGCAGAACACAGAAGTGAATGAAATTCTTCTGTATGATATAATGGTAGACACATATCATTATATATTTAACCAAACCCACAGAATTTATACAAATTGACACACCACCACCAAAACGAACACTAATGTAAACTACAGATTTGGGGTGATGATGATGTGTCAATGCAGGTTCATCAGCTGTACTAAATGTCCCACTCTGGTGTGGTATGTTCACAATGCGGGAGGCTCTGTAGGTATGGGGCAACGATATGGATGGAAACTGTGTACTTTCTGCACAACTTTGCCAAGAACCTAAAACTTCTCTAAAATATAAAGTCTATGTAAAAAAAAAAAAAGAAAAAAGAAATGAGCTATCAATCCATAAAAAGACATGGCTGAACCTTAAATGCATATTACTAAGTGAATAATCCAGTCTGATTAGGCTACATACTATGTGATTCTATTTACATGGCATTCCGGGAAAGGCAGAACTACAGGGACAGTAAAAAGATCAATGATTGCCAGGGGCTCAGGGAGTGGGGTGAGGGTCAAACAGATGAAACACGGGAGAATTTTAGGGTGGGTGAAACTAATCTGTATGATACTGTAACAGTGGGAATGACATTACACATTTGTGAAAAGCCACACAACTCTATAGAACAGGGTGAACCTCAGTGTAGGCAAATTTTTAAAAAAATCATTTAGAAGGTGGAGGGATCCTAGGAAAGAATGTGTATACTCAGCCTGACTCAAGGTGGGGGGGGGACATAAATTCTTACCCCTTAAATGTGTGTGATTTTCTGTCAAAGAACACCTCTTGGGAAGGAGGGAGAAAGAGAAAACAACTTTACAGTGGAGAAATGTGACAAACACTACCTCATTCAGGTGCTCAAGGTCAATATCAACAGTGATAAATTATGTTCCTATGTGACCTTGATGTGATGTAATGAAATGGCACTTTACCTCTGTGATCTTCCTCCCCAAAACCCATAACCTTAGTCTAATCTTGAGAAAAACATCAAACAAATTCCAATAAAGAGATGTCCTACAAGATATTTGATCAGTATTCCTTGAAATTATCAAGATCATCAAAAACAAGGAAAGCCTGAGAAACTGTCCCAGCCAAGAGGTGCCCAAGAAGACATGATGATTAAATGTAATGGGATATCTTAGATGTGATCCTGGGACAGAAAAAGGCCTTAGGTAAAACTAACAAGATGTGAATAAACTAGTTAAGAATAATGTATCAACACTAATTCATTAATTGTAACAAACATGTCATGTAGTGCAAATGCTAGTAATAGAAGAAACTGGGTGTGGTATATGTGAAAACTATTTACTAGCCTCTCAATTTTTCTATAAATATAAAACTTTTCCAAACAAAAAAGTTTATTTAAAAAGTAAATGTTAAGTTACCTTGTTTCAAAATTTGTAACAGTTATTTTATTTAATAAAACCAAAAAACATAAAATTTAATGCTTTAAAATATGGTCTGATAAATGAGGCAAAGAATAAAGTACATTCAAAATAAAAGAGTGACCTAGAAGAAACCATAGGCAGTAATCTCATTGATATTGGCCTTAGCAACATTTTTCTAGATATGTCTCCTCAGGCAAGAGAAACAAAAGCAAAAATAAGCTATTGGGACTACACCAAAATTAGCTTTTGCACAGCAAAGGAAGCTATCAACAAAATGAAAAGGCAACCTGCGGAATAGGGGAAGATATTTGTAAATGATAAATCCAGTAAGGGGTTAGTGACCAAAGTATGTAAAGAACTTACACAACTCAACACCCAAAGGAACCCAAACAGTCTAATTTGAAAATGGGCAGAGAACCTGAATAGACATTTTTCCAAAGAAGATGTACGGATGGCCAACAGACACACGAAGAGATACTCAACATCACACACATCATCAGGGAAATGCAAATCAAAACCACAGTGAGCTACCCCCTTACACCTGTCAGAATGGTTAATATCAAAAAGACAAGAAATAACAGTGTTGAGGAGGATGTGGACAAAAAAGGAACCCTTGTGCACTGTTGGTGGGAATGTAAATTGGTGCAGCCCCTGTGAAAAACAGTAAATTAAAAATAGCAATACCAGATAATCCAGGAATTCTAATGGGTATTTACCCAAAGAAATGAAAACACTACTTTTCAAGACATAGGCACCCCTATGTTTATTACAGCATTATTTACAATAGCCAAGATATGGAAGCAACCGAAGTGTCCACTGATAGATGAATGGATAAAGAAGAGGTGGTGTACACACACACACACACATATATAAAGTGGAATATTACTTAGCCATAAAAAAGAATAAGATCTTGCCATTTGTGACAACATGGTGGACCTAGAGGGAATTATGCTAAGTAAAATAAGTCAAAGAAAGACAAATACCATATGATTTCACTTGGAATCTAAAACACAGAACAAAACAAACAAAAGCAAAAACAGACCCATAAATACAGAGAACAAACTGATGGTTGCCAGAAGAAGGAGGCTGGGAAGGCGATGGGCAAAATGGATAAGAGGGAAGGGGAGATACAGGTGTCCAGGTCTGGAATGAATAAGTCACAGAAATAAAAGGTACAGCATCGGGAATACAGGCAATGGGGTATTTTAATAGTGCTAGATGATGACAGACAGGAGCTACACTCAAGGTGAGCACAGCATGAAGTATAGAGATGTTGAATCACTATGTTATATGCCTGAAAGTAATGTTAACATTGTGTGTCAACTATACTTCAATTCAGAAAACTTTTTAATGGATAATCGTCCTCCGCTGGCTTACTGGGAGGATTAAATGGAATAGCAGAAAAGCAATCAGTGCTGCATGATGCGATTTATCTGCAGCATCAAGAGCAGTCAAATTCAAAGAGACAGAAAGAGGAAATGGTGGCTGCCAGGGCTGGGGGGAGAGAGAATGGGGAGTTACTGATTAGTGGTATAATTTCAGTTTTGCAGGATGAAGAGTTTTGGAGATGGATGGTAGTGATGGGCACACAACTTGTGAATGTAATTAATGCCACTGGACTGTAAGCTTAAAAATAGTTCAGATGGTATATTTCATGTTATACGTATTTCACCACAGGTGTTAAAAGAAGCACTTAGAGCATTGCCAGACAACTTTTGTTCATCTGAGAAAAAAAAAGTAGAAGAGTGAGCTACTTACAGGAATTATAGGAAAACAGAAACAAGACATACAAAGATAGTCAGGGAGGAGGGGGGAAGAAGGTGGAAATTGTGAGGGAGAATTCTGAGATGAATGTTGTGAGGAAGCAAACTGCGCTCTCTGGTCACAAGGAGCCATACTTTTCTCCCTTCCTGGTTTTAAAGCCTGACGCTTTGAGAACAGAACAAAATATTCATTTAATCAGCTAACCATATAAAATGTATTGTTATTATTATGGCAATTGTATAAGACATTTTCTGTCTTCAAAGTGTTGCGTTGAATGATAAGAGATTGTCAGGAGTTGACAGTTTTTGCAAAAAATGGCAGTTTCAGATAGTTCAATCTATTATACAGAGCCAGTGTTCCTATTCTTAACATTTTATAAACAAAAAAAAAAATGAGCTCCTTCATTTGTCTATTAGGGCACACACTACATTCACACAGAACCTTATGGTTTTCCAAGTCTTATTTAATCAGAATCTCACCAGTCATCAACATAAACCCATGAGGAAACTATCTTTACAAAAATAAATGGCCTTTTTACAAGAAAGTAAAGATAAAATAATAAATGACAATAACAGACAAAATAGTAATTAACATCAAAGATTTGAACCACACAATTAACAAGCTGCACCCTATATATATATGTATGTATAACCATATGTATAAAACCATCTGCCCAACAACACAGAATGCACATTCTTTTCAAGAGCACACAAAACCTTTACAAAATTTAACTATGTATACTGAGCCATAAGGTAAATCTTATCAAGTTTCAAAGTACTGAAATCATAAAGAACATGTTATCTGACACCAATGCAATTAAGTTAGAAATTTTAAAAAATGTATACAATCTATATACTTGGGTCAAAAATAAATCATAAGGGAAACTAAGTAATATTTCACATTGAATATTATGAGAACTAACACATCAAAATGTGTAGTATGAAGGTAAGCAGTGCTTAGAGAGAAATATTTAGCCTTAGATATGAATATTTCAAAAAGGCTAAAAATAATGAGCTTAGCATCCAACTCAAGAACATTGAAGAACAATAATTCAAAGAAAGTAGAAAGAATATAAGAACAGATATTAATAAAATAGAAACTCTACATATATTATATAGGATCAACAAACACAAAGGTATTTCTTTGATAAGACTAATAATGTTGAAAAATTTCTAATGTAATTGTTAAGTAAACTAAGAGCAAAAATACAAATGCCAATATTAGGAATGAAAAAGAAAATTACAGATTCTACAGATCACTAAAAATATAGTAAGTGGGCAATATTAACTTTATTTCAATATTTGAAAATTCAGATGAAATGGATAAATTCCTAGGAAAATATAATACACCAAATGAATTTAAGAAGAAATAGCAAACCTGAATACTCTTCCACCACTAAAGATAATGATTGGTGGTCTAAATTTTCCCACAAAAAAAAACCTCCAAGCCCAGTGGCTTCACACAAGTTCTACTAAACTCAATGTAGAAATCATTTCAAACTTACAAAAATTTTCAGATAATTGAAGTGGCATAAACAATTCCCCCAACTCATTGTATAAGGCTCTTTTAATCTTTTTTTAAGGTAATCTCTACACCCAGCATGGGGCTCAAACAAGGTCAAAGTTGCATGTTCTTTTGACTGAGCCAGCCAGGTGCCCCAAGACTACCTTCATCTTTGGGACAGTATGAGAAAAATCATTTAGAGGCCAATTTTACTCATGAACGTGGATGCAAAAATTCTAATAAAAATATTCATAAACCCAGACCAGCAATATCTGAAAAAGATAAAACACCATAACCAGCTAGGCTTTATTCCAGAAATTTGAGGTTAATTTAACGCTAAAAAAATTAAGAGAACTCTCCACAAAAACAGATTCAATGAGGAAAATCATATAATCATCTCAATAGACACAACATTTAAGAAAATTACATCCATTCATGACAAAAACTCATAGCAAAATAGGAAAATTTCTTATTTGAGAAAGAATATGTAAACCAAACCAAACCAAATCTTACAGCAAATATCCATAATGGTGAAACACTGAACACTTTCCTTTGATCCTGGAAATAAGATATGAATGCCTCCAATTACCACTTTTATTCAATGTTGTACTGGAAGACCGACAAAGGACATTAAGGCAAGAAAAAGAAATTTTAAAATATAAGAGTTGTAAAAAAAAAGAGGCAATTTAGAGGGAGACTGAAACCTTTTAAAAGATGTTTTGAGCTTCTAGAATGACTGCAGCCTGGAAATTTCAATTTGCTCGGTAACAAATTTGATTTGAGTTCTTTGAAGCCAGAAAACCTTTTCAAAAGCAATTATGAGAGCATGGCGGGTAAGTGAGACTTCTGGAAGCACAAACATTCAGACAGCTGAGGTGAATTTCAGTTGTCTTCAGATACCAGCCAACCACCCACACAGATCCACCCCTTAGAGCTCAGCAAGTGGACGATGAGTTTGGATTCCCTGCCAGCACCAGAGCTGTGGCTGGGTGTGGGGGGGTGGCTGGGTGTGGGGGGTGGGGGGGATGTATGGGTGTGTGTGGGGATGTGTGTGCACAGGCACATGAATGGGGTGAGAGAGGAGAAAGCATCAAGGAGGAATTAATAAA